>NC_045788.1:93045390-93338869 GCF_009873245.2 Balaenoptera musculus
TGGAATAAAATAGTATGTTTATTTTGTATCTGGTTTCCTTTGCTCAAAATTTTGATCTGAGATTCAAAAATATTGTTAAATGTAGTTGTAGCTTATTAATTTTCATTGTGCATAGCATTTTTATATGAATATATAGCAATGCATTTATTCATGCTACTATTGGTGGGCATTTAAGCTGTTTACAGATTTTGGCTGTTATGTATCATGCAACTTTAAACGTCTTTGTATATATTTTCTTGGAGCACATATATATGTATTTCTAGGGGTGAAATTACTGGATTATAGGGAATGTGTAAGTTCAATTCGTAGGTAATATTTCTATGAAATTACATCACACTAGTAGTGTATGAGAAATGCAGTTGCTGCAAATATTGACCAAAACCATGGTATTGTTATTTCTTTTCATTTAAATCTTTTTGGTCACTGTGTATTGATATCTCATTATGCTTTTATTTTTTTAAATTTCTGTGATGATTCAATGAGGTTGAGCACTTTCAAAAACATTTTTTGGTCATTTGGAAATCCTTTTATTTGAAGTATACTTATACAAATCTCTTTTAGTTTAGTTTAAATTTCTTTATTTTTTGGTTGTGCTGTGTATCTGTTTCTAACTGATTTTTAGGAAATCTTTATATACTCCTTTTCATTTTTATGTATTATAAATATCTTCTTCCTCACTGTAGCTTGGCATTTCACTATTAACTATGATAGAAAATTCATAATGTTAATGCTATTTAATTTATTATTCTTTTCCTTTGTGGCTTCTGGTATCTGTGCTCTGCTATATGTATACATATATCCCCATATCCTCTCCCTCTTGTGCCTCCCTCCCACCCTCCCTACCCCACCCCTCTAGGTGGTCACAAAGCACCGAGCTGATCTCCCTGTGCTATGCAGCTGCTTCCCACTAGCTATCTATTTTACATTTGGTAGTGTATATATGTCAATGCTACTCTCACTTCGTCCAAGCTTACCCTCCCCCCCGCCACTCCCTTATTTTAGATGAAAAGGAAAATATGACTTTGGTCCCCATTCAGAATGTATTCTACTTTTTATAAGAACAGTATGAATAACCTAAGCTTTGGGCATTACTTCTTTTCTTTTGAGGCCAAAAGAAGAAAACACATGGCTTCCCATTTGGGAATAAGCTAAATTTAGAAGCCCCAAATATTATCTTGATTTGTGTTTCTGTTATATTTACTTTACTGACAACTGAATTGTTAATATAATTTTTTTAAAGATTAACAAAAAATAGATGAAGAAAAGAATAAAAAGCTGTTACTTTGGACTGTTCAGTAACCTTAATAATAATAATAATAAATGTGTCTATGGAAGAGTGGCTGTTTTTAACACTAGCAAATATTCACATATTTTACTGGAAGATAGTTGAATGTTTTCCCACTTCAGTATGCATAATGAATGCATTGTTTATAAAATAGAGTTTGAAGTGTGAGTAATAAATAATTATTAAATGCCTAAGGATGAAGAGGCAAAAAACAGTATGTTTCTAAAACATGAGGGAAGCTCACATATGTAATGGGAAAAGCAGAGTGCTGTGACTTAGGATATCTGGATTAAAGAGGCAATGTAACATTGTACAATTAGAAAGTGAGTTTGAAGGCACACACACACTATATACAAGGTAATCGAGGTTAGGAAAGTCAATTAAAAACTGGATCTCAGTTTTTTCATCCGGAAAATGGTAATACTATTATCAAACCCACAGTGTTGATGCCACTTTAACAACCAGTGCTTATTTTTATTGTTTTCTTCCTTAGTTCCACAACTTGATCAGTAGATTATAGAGGTTTTAATGTATAGATACATTAAATAGAGCTACAGAAATAAATTTAAGGAAGTCCTTTTGGCTTGAAAGTGATCAGAAGTAAATAAAACAGTCAGGGATGAAATACCAAGCAGAGATTGAGGCAAACTGGACAAAGTAAGTTTAAGTTAGGGAACTGAGCTAAGGAAAATAATAGAGCAGGAGTCTGAGATAGACTGGAATGCAGGGCAAATGGATGTTAGGTAAAATATTTACCAAGGAAGAAAATAAATGATGGAATGAATGTGTGAATGATAGAAAGCAAACTGCATCCAAGGAAGCAGACTAAATAGTGAAGAATAGTTCTACTAATCCTACTGCTTGTTGAATTTGATGGGGCAAATTGGTATGTTCATGTGCCACTCCCCCTGGAGTTACTGTCTGTGCCTCCACCTCTGGTCAGGTATTTTGTTAGTCCATCTGTGGACTCTTCCCTAGTTTCATTTGTTTATTCACTTTTTCTCTAAATATTTGTTTAAGTATTTTGTGTTGGGCATTGTAACCTTAAAAGAGATAATAATCCCCGCCCTTATAAGCGGTGTCAGGCAATAAACATAATCAATATATAAAAGCTTTTATGCATGTTGGAAGATAATTTGATTTGTTCTTTGGAGAACAAACCAAGGGTGTATCAAAGGGACTTCAGCTGTAAATAGGTTGGTCAAGGATGGCCTCCTAAGGAGGTTAGCTAATTTTCAAAGTACATGAAGTATAGTCATGCAGATATATAGATGAGGCTTCCAGAAAGAGAGATTAAGAAACTAGGTAGAGGACCCCAGGACCTGGCTCTAAAACCAAAGACCATAAAACTACTAGAAGAAAACATAGACAGTAAACTCTTTAACATCAGTCTTAGCAACATTTTTTTTTATATGCTTCCTCAAGCAAGGGAAACAGAAGCAAAAATAAAACAAATGGACTACATCAAACTAAAACGTTTTTACACAACAAAGGAAACCATCAACAAAACAAAAAGCAGCCTATTGAATGGGAGAATATATTTGCAAATGATATATCCAATAAAGGGTTTATATTCAAAACATACAAAAAACTTATAAAAATCAACATCAAAAAAAAACAACCCCATTAAAAAATGGGCAGAGGACCTGAATAGACATTTTTCCAAAGAAGACATACAGATGGCCAACAGACATAAGAAAAGATGTTCAGCATTACTAATCATCAGGAAAATGCAAGTTAAAACCACAGTGAGATACCTCCTCATACCTGTTAAAATGACTATCATGAAAAAGGCAACAAATAAGTATTGTCAAGGATGTGGAGAAAGGGGAGCACTTGTGCACTCTTGATGGGATTGTAAATTGATGCAGCCACTAAGGAAAACAGTATGGAGGTTCTTCAAAAAGTTAAAGTTAGGACTGCCATATGATCCAGCAATTTCACTTCTCGTATTTACCTGAAGAAAAGAGAAACACTAATTTTAAAAAACACATGCACTTTAATGTTCATTGCAACATTATTTACAATAGCAAAGATATGGAAGCAACCTATGTTCATTGATAGACAAATGGATAATGAAGTTGTGGTATAAATACGCAATGGAATATTACTCAGGTGTAAAAAAAATCTTGCCATTTATGACAACATGGACGGATCCAGAGGGTATTATGCTAAGTGAAATAAGTCAGATAGACAAAGACAAATACTGCATGGTCTCTCTTATATCTGGAATCTAAGAAAAAAAACAAACAAACAAATAAAAAAACAAAAATAGACTCATTGATACAGGGAAAAAATGGGTGGTTGCCAGAAGGAGCACAGCAGGAGGGTAGACAAAATAGGTGTACAGCATTAAGAGGTACAAGTCTGTAGTTATAAAATAAATAAACTATGAAGATGTAATATATAGCATAAGGAATATGGTCAATAATATTGTAATAACTTTGTATGGGGACAGATGGTTACTAGAGTTATTGTGATGATCATTTCACAATGTATGAAAATGTCAAATCATTACATAGTACCCCTGAAACTAACATAATATAGTATGCCAACTGTATTCAATTTTTTTAAAAAAGAAATTAGGTAGATGAGATAAAGTCAGAAAAATACCAGGAGAGTAAATTGTGTAGAACCTTACAAGCCATCCTCAGGACTTTGCCATTCGTTTTGAGTGAGATAAAACATTGGAGGATTCTGAGCAGAGAGCATATTATGATAAATGTTTTAAAAGATTACTTTGGTTATTACGTTAAGAATAGATGCCAGATGGGGGAAAGCACAGAAACAGAGAAACAATTTTAGAGACTATTGCAAGAATCCAGAGAAGAGATAACGTGGTTTGGTCCCAAGTGATAGCAGTGAGGTACTGATAAGGGATCAGAATATGAAACCCACAGGATTTCTTGACAGATTGGACATAATATGTGAGAGAATAAGTAGAATCAATGATGATTCTTAGAGGTTTTTTTGTTTGTTTGTTGTTGTTTCTGTTTTGTTTTGTTTTGCTTTGCTTTGTTTTTATGGCCTAAGCAGCAGGAAGAATGGAGTTGATTTTAAGTGAGATGTGAAAGACTACAGGTAGAACAGGTTTGAGAATTAAGATCAAGAATTCAGTTTTGGAGATATTAAATCTGAGATTAAATTTGAGGCGTATATTAAATACCCAATGGTGATAATGAGTTGGCAGTTGAATATACAAGTCTGGGGTTCAGAGTAGTGATCTGGGATAGAGATATGACTCTGGGTATTATAAGCTTTAAATAATATTGTCAAAGGAGTGTATGTAAATAGAGAAGAGATCCAAGGACTGAGCCTTGGGACACTTCAGTGTTAAGAGGTTGGGAGGAAAGTAAAAATCACTAGCAAACAAGACAGGAAGGGATATTAGTGAGGTTAAGGTAAGAGGAAAACCAAGCATTTGTGATTTCCTGGAATCCAAATGAAAAATGAGTTTCCAGGAGTAGATAGTGATCAATTCTACCAAATATTGCAGATGGGGTTTATAATATGAGAACGGAAAATTGGCCAGTAGATTTAGAAAACTGAGGTGATCTCCACAATAGCAGCTTCAGTAGAGTTTTGTAGGCAAAAGTTGAATTGCAGTAGGGTTGCACTTTCTAAAGTTGGGCCTGCCGTCTTATCTTTAGGGATTTGGATAAATTTTAAGTAAGGTAAGGGAGAGGTTACAGTGAGAAATATTTGTTTATTTCCTTTCAAAGCCAATAGTCATAAAGGGATGACATTTGGCTGTCATTTAGGATCTCTGAATGCAGTTTTCAAATAGCTGTCTATTGCTACCACAGATTTTTGAGTGAAATATGCAAATATGATACTTTAGGAAAAATACGATCTGTTTTTTATTATAAGAGTTTTGTTTCATTTTTGTTTAGTTGGTTGTTTTTTGACTCCACCTCCAACAGAATCTCTTGGTGATCTAGGGAGAAAACTTGGAGGTATAAGCAAAATACTTGCCTTTGCTAAATAAAATATTTTCCTAATGTAAGGAAAGCAGCCTCTTTGCTATTCTGTAATTGGTTTAATGTAAGTGGTGACAGTAGGTAATACTAAGAAAAGCATTCAAAGGAAAACTGATGCAAATTGAGTTTCTTCTTAAGGCAACAGAAGTCCATGTAAATTTATTTATCGTGTTGCTCACTCTGATTCTTATCAAGTTTTATTAGGTTTGTATGGGAAGTGAGATGAAGGAGGATATTTCCTTTGGAATAATGAAGATCCAAAACCCCATGTAATTGCATCAGACCACTAAGGAGCTAGAACTTCTGAAATGTTAACCGTAATGTCTAGAATTTCAATTTCAAAAAGAATTTCAAAATCCCATGAAAAAATATCAGAGCATATCACCATGGAAGCATGAGGTTTTAACTGACACTTAAGCTTCAATTTCTAGCAATACAATTCAATAAATGTCCTTGATTTTGACTATCCATATCAGTCTTACTAATTCTTGGGGCCGGTTGTGGGGATTCAGGATGAGGGGTCGTCTAGAGGTGACTAACTTCCTCCAGTGTTCAACAAATGTATATGAATTAAGAAAAACAAATTAATAGTGTTTGCTTATAGTTCAGAGTTAACCCCATCCTTTTCTCATTTACCCTTCTCTCACTTTCCATCACTTCAAGTGCTCCCCCAACCCCTGCCTAGTCCAGAAGTGGTTTTCTCTCAGGGTTCACTCAATCTCAGCTTGCTTCATTTCTCAGCACTTTTTTCTTCCTGAAATCCCAGCAGACTCATAGCCATTCCCTTCTGTTCTCCCACTTCCCCACATTCTAAGGTCCCATATAGCTTCTTTATAATTCTCTAATAGGCACAAATACACTTAGAATTCTTGTTCTTGTCCTTAAAGGACCAATCAAGGAGTAGATGTCGAGTTTTTGTTTGGGGGGTTTTCCCTTGTACTAATAGGTTGACATACTAAGTTAGCCATAAAAATAACTACAGACGTAGTAGGCTTTATGTTAAACACTTGTTACTAAAAACTGGCACAAGCAATCTTTCAGTAAATTGAATAATATTTTCTATTAATACATATTGTCAAACTTTGGCCTGATTAGGATGACTGTGTTATTTTGGCAATAATTTGTTAGTAAAATATTAACAGCGGCATTCAATTCACTGAATCATGAAACCTTAGTGATGTAAGGGACTTTATGTGTCATCAAACTCAATGCCCCTCATTTCACCATCGTGGAAAAATAAGGTTAGAGGTGTAAATGACTTGTGGAAGTTTCCTTAACCAGATCTGACATCTTTCAATAGTTGGTTCAGTAATTTTTCTGGTGGCTCAGGTATTCAGGTTCTTGCCCAGGCTTGTAGAAATAGAAGTTCTTTACCTCACTGGAAGAATGCTTAACATTTTAAAACACTTAATTCATTTTATTAGAATCAGTTTTAATCACTTTTGTTCCAGGTCATATACCTTTCTTGGGCATCTTTCTATGCATTGTCAGTATAAGTAATGACCTTAGTTTAGAAAGGTAGTGTCGAGCAGTTGCAAGACCATCAGGATGTGCTATTTCTTTCAGGGTATAAGATGGAAGCTGAGTCGACCTAGCAAAACTTCTCTAGTCTCAGCAAATAAGGGGTTTCTTTTTCTCCTCTGCGCCTGCTTGAATTACAAACGACTCCTTGAAGCATCTGTTTTCACTAAGTTTGACAGCCAGGAAGGAAGGTTCACAATTTCAGCAGCTGTTATTTGTTTTTTTCCTTTACCGAGATGAGCAGCGAGACCACAGTGTCTAGAGATTTGTTTGATTACTCAGCAGGACAGTAGGAGCTAAAGCAGAAAGACGATAGAAAGCATGAGAAGGGAGGGGAAGGCATGACGTGAGCGAACATCAGAAAAGCACAGTTTGATAAGTAGGATCCCCAAAATAAAGTTTACTCCAATGACATGGGGACCAGAGGGAAGATTACTGATGCAAAATAGCTAAAATCAAGGGCTAATTCAAGGGCACATATTAACATTTATAGTATATAAAGTGAGTCCCAGATATCTTCATTTCCAAAGCAGAGTTTTATGTTATTGGACAGTAGGTTGACAAACATTCTGTAACTCAGTGTCCTCTCTTTTAAACAACTATTAATAAATTCCAAGTGGGGGAGTGTATGTTTCCAAATGGCTTTAAGACAGAATATTTGCTGCCTGGCTTAACAAGGGATTGAAAGATAAGTTTGGGACCCAGGGTGTGAATAAGCAACCCAAAGGCAGAGAATAAAAGTGCAGAGCTGAGATGAGCAGAAGATTCAGGAAAGATGCAGAGAAAAGCAGGGTACCAAAGTCAGCATTGAGAAAATGTAAGCAAATGAGCCTGCTAGAAAAAAAATAGAACCCCAAACCACTCAGCTTTCTCAGAGGAAAACACACGCATAACATTCAGTAAAGTGTGAGGAACTAATGACCTATTCCTCAGGAGTGGAGAGCCTGAGCATGGAATCACAAAATTTGTTTCTGTGCATCAACCCAACTCATGAGACAGGGAAAAGCACTATATCTCTGTGCAGATTAGAAGTGAAATCTGAAGAGTACAAGACAGACAGGGAAAGAAGGTCCAAATCAGAGTGGAAACATTATGAGAAAACTTGTCTCTCCTGAAGATGTACCAGAGAATGTTGAGATATGTTTTGTAAGCAACAATACTATTAAAATTATAGTTAATATAAAGAACCCTATTTTCAAACAACCATAAACAAAACAATTGATGGTTGTTTGCCAATTGCAGAAGTAGAAAGTGTCGAAGGAGGGTTTGAAGGGAATGGAAAGGTAACTTTTTCTCATCATCTAACATTGTGAAGATATCAAAACAAAGCATATTCTGCATGATTCTTTTAAGGGGAAATTTAATTTTAGCTAAGTGGATTTTTTTCAGTTTTCTATTCAATCTTTAAAACGAAATATTTTCTTTAAAAAAAAAGAAATCTTTATCTTCAATGTGGGTCACAGTGACCTTAAATTATTTATTCTTTGGAGAACAAAAGAGTGCTCAATGCCATGAATGGAAATTGTAGAAATTTGCTAATGTTTTCTAGGAGGTCTTGATAACAGAATTCTTAAAACTAAGAGCAGTTTTAAAACTGAGCTTTTGCTAACGAAAATAGTGCTACGCACATTTTGACAGGGAGAGAAACATGGCCCGGGTTTTATCAGATTTTCAATGTTTGCTTGACATAATTCAATTTATTGGCAAATTAGATCGATAAGCTTAGAGAAACTTTTTCCTGTCCTCCTCCAATTTTGATTATTTTGATTAAATACAAATTATTAGTCAAAGACTATCTTGATTTTATAAAATAGAAGTGACTTCTTTAGGGAAAAAGTAACAAAACTGTAGTATTGACAAAATAAATGGGTGAATAGAAATTCTAATAGGGTTGATGTGGAGACAGGTGTGTTTCAATTCAGAGAGACTTATTTCAAGGCAGAATAATAGATGTTGATTTAGTAATATAACGTATGTCAAAATCCATGTAGTATTACTTGGTACCTAGGAGATACTTGAAGTCAAATTCTGGGAAAGATATGTTCTACCCAGTGGCAGATATGCAATATTTATTTTATAAATTTTTCAAAATGTCCAGCTGATGGAGCATCTTATAGGAGAAAGAAATTCAATGAGTTTATGATCACTTCAAAATAAATTTTTGGATATATTTATATATGAAGAATATACAAGAACAATTTGAATGGTTATATCTGATGATGAAATTATGGATGATTTTTTATTCTTTGTGTTACTCTTTATTTCTATTTCTTTCTATATGTTTCTTCCATTTGTTTTGTATTAAAAGTATAACATTAAATATTTTCCAAACTGGTCACCTATTTGGTCCATCTAAACCTGAAAAACTAGAGTCACTATTGAACTACATTAACTCAAACTTCACTGATTAAAACTTTTAGTATGGTTTTAGTCATATCATGTTAGTTTATGCTAAGATAAAAAATCATCTTAAAATATCAGTGGCTTTAAAACAGAAAACATTTATTTCCCAAGGGTAAGGCCTTATTCACTATTGTACCTAAAATGATGGCACACAGTAGAGTCTCAATAAAATTTTGTTGAATAAATAAAACACACACATGCACTCCCCCATTCTCTGTCCCCGCCCCCCAGATTACCTTCCTCCCAATTGATTGGCTCAGCCTTCCAGGATGCTTAGATATTATCTCCATATAAACATACTGCCCTATTCACTGTAAACTAGGAGAACCATGGAGAATTGTGTACTGGTTCCATAACTCTTCCTCCTAGATGTAACACATATAGTTTCTACTTGCATATATCATTGCTCAAAATTAGTGGCAGGATATAACTCAAAGAGCATGTGCCTGTAAGGAGAAGAGGACAAGAATTCTTGTGGGGACATTAGTCATTTTTACCAGAATTAACATTTGTAAGTTTAAAAATATATATACTCTAATGAGCATCAGTATTGAAGTTTAGTGGCTCAATAAGCAATCTAAAATTTAATGTAATTTGGCCAGTGGTGGGGATGGGGCAACATACAACCAGTCAGTAATTCCATAAAGAGTAAAGGTGATACATTCATCAAAAGAAGGTCAGTGTTATATTGAAGAATTATAAATAGAAACAAATTAGTCAGACATTCCTGGACAAATAAGAGGAATCATAAGAGGAATGGTTCTTTCAAAATTTTCTGAGATTAACTCAAGTTCATATATAATGTGGACAATGGCACTTCTAGTTTACCTCTAAATTTACACATATGTGTTCCCTTAAAAGATATCAGTTTTCCTGGGCCTGAAGGGGTCATGCCTACAGATAAGGAAAAAACTGCATGATGCTACATTGAATGCTCTTTCAGTTTATAATAGTAGTTCCCTGTAGTAGAATTTACAGAAGATTGTTGTAAAAGAGGTATATATCAAGTATCCTGACAGAACTCACTAAGCCTTTGCCTCTGGGGGGAAAGCTGCTAAATTTGTATGTCTTAGTTTGCCAGTGAATATATGACCAGATTTTTCCCAAAACCACAGTGGAAGTTTGAGATTTGTGGAATATTGGAAAATATTATAAACTTGAAGAAGAGTTACATTTCCCCTACATTTCAACTTGTTTTAATGTAAACCTGCTGTGATTTCTACTTACTACCGTATAGTTATACATTTAATAACATGCCTATATGTAATATATTTTGTAATCACATAATCATTATATGCCTTATAGAAATGTAAAATAAAACAGCAAGATACCCTAATATAAGAGCAAGAATTCATGTTTGTAAAGAACAATAGATAGTTCTAGAAATGCTCTCTATCTGAAACAGCTTAAATACCAGCCACTCAGAAACATATACACAACTCCACACTACCACCACTCCATACATGCATCACAAAATTCTATAAATCTTCACCAAGAAAAGGACTCTAGGTATTCTAAGTGGCATATAATTAGTCAATACTAAAATATTTTTATTTTATATTATATAGTAGTCAATATAGAATTCTTATTATATGTATGCCTCCTTGATCGATTTAAATTGTAAGGAATATTTTTTACTTGTTTCATATTTCATTTTTGGGTGATCACTGTATTTATCATAAACCTTTTTTTTGAAAAACATCTTTATTTACAATGTTGTGTTAGTTTCTGCTGTATAACAAAGTGATTCAGCTATACGTATACATATATCCCCATATCTCCTCCCCCTTGATTCTCCCACCCTCCCTATGCCACCCCTCTAGGTGGACACAGAGCACGGAGCTGATCTCCCTGTGCTATGCGGCTGCTTCCCACTAGCTATCTATCTTATATTTGATAGTGTATATATGTCAATGCTACTCTCTCACTTCATCCCAGCTTACCCTTCACCCTCCCTGTGTTCTCAAGTCCATTCTCTACGTCTGCGTCTTTATTCCTGTCCTGCCCCTAGGTTCTTCAGAACCATTTTTTTTCTTTAGATTCCATATATATGTGTTAGAATACGGAATTTGTTTTTCTCTTTCTGATTTACTTCACTCTGTATGACAGACTCTAGGTACATCCACCTCACTACAAATAACTCAATTTTGTTTCTTTTTATGGCTGAGTAATATTCCATTGCATATATGTGCCACATTTTCTTTATCCACACACCTGTCGATGGACACTTAGGTTGCTTCCATGTCCTGGCTATTTTAAGAGTGCTGCAGTGAACACTGTGGTACATGACTCTTTTTAAATTATGGTTTTCTCAAGGTACATGCCCAGTAGTGGGATTGCTGGGTGGTATGGTAGTTCTATTTTTAGGTTTTTAAAGAACACCCATACTGTTCTCCATAGCGGCTGTATCAATTTACATTCCCACAAACAGTGCAAGAGGGTTCCATTTTCTCCACACCCTCTCCAGCATTTATTGTTTGTAGATTTTTTGATGATGGCCATTCTGACTGGTACTAGGTGATACCTCATTGTAGTTTTGATTTGCATTTCTCTAATGATAAGTGATGTTGAGCATCCTTTCATGTGTTTGTTGACAATCTGTATATCTTCTTTGGAGAAATATCTATTTCGGTCTTCTGCCCATTTTTGGATTGGGTTGTTTGTATTTTTGATATTGAGCTGCATGAGCTGCTTGTGAATTTTGGAGATTAATCCTTTGTCACTTGCTTCATTTGGAAATATTTTCTCCCATTCTAGGGTTGTCTTTTCGTCTTGTTTATGGTTTCCTTTGCTGTGCAAAAGCTTTTAAGTTTAATTAGGCCCCATTTGTTTATTTTTGTTTTTATTTCCATTTCGATAGAAGGTGGGTCAAAAAGGATCTTGCTGTAATTTATGTCATAGAGTGTTCTGCCTATGTTTTCCTCTAAGAGTTTTATAGTGTCTGGCCTTACATTTAGGTCTTTAATCCATTTTGAGTTTATTTTTGTGTATGGTTTTAGGAAGTGTTCTAGTTTCATTCTTTTACATGTAGCTGTCTAGTTTTCCCAGCACCACTTATTGAAGAGGCAGTCTTTTCTCCACTGTATACTCTTGCCTACTTTATCAAAGATAAGGTGACCATATGTCCGTGGGTTTATCTCTGGGCTTTCCATCCTGCTCCATTGGTCTATATTTCTCTTTTTGTGCCAATACTATATTTTCTTGATTACTGTAGCTTTGTAGTATAGTCTGAAGTCAGGGAGCCTTATTCCTCCAGCTCTGTTATTCTTTCTCAAGACTGCTTTGGCTATTTGAGGTCTTTTGTCCTTCCATACAAATTGTGAAATTTTTTGTTCTAGTTCTGTGAAAAATGCCATTGGTAGTTTAATAGGGATTGCATTGAATCTGTCGACTGCTTTGGGTAGTATAGTCAATTTCACATGGTGAGTCTTCCAATCCAAGAACAGGATATATCTCTCCATCTGTTTGTAACAGCTTTAATTTCTTTCATCCGGGTCTTATAGTTTTCTGCATACAGGATTTTGTCTCCTTAGGTAGGTCTATTCCCAGGTATTTTATTCTTTTTGTTGCAGTGGTAAATGGGAGTGTTTCCTTAATTTCTCCTTCAGAATTTTCATCATTAGTGTATAGGAATGCAAGAGATTTCTGTGCATTCATTTTGTATCCTGCTTGTTTACCAGATTCATTGATTAGCTCTCGTAATGGTAGCATCTTTAGGATTCTCTATGTATATTATCATTTCATCTGCAAACAGTGACAGTTTTACTTCTTCTTTTCTGATTTGGATTTCTTTATTTCTTTTTCTTCTCTGATTGCTGTGGCTAAAACTTCCAAAACTATGTTGAATAATAGTGGTGAGAGTGGGCAACCATGTCTTGTTCCTGATCTTAGAGGAAATGGTTTCAGTTTTTCAACACTGAGAACAGTGTTGGCTGTGGGTTTGTCATATATGGCCTTTATTATGTTGAGGTGACTTCCCTCTATGCCTACTTTCTGGAGGTGTTTTTATCATAAATGGGCGTTGAATTTTGTTGAAAGCTTTTTCTGCATCTATTGAGATGATCATATGGTTTTTATTCTTCAGTTTGTTAATATGGTGTATCACATTGATTGATTTGCATATACTGAAGAATCCTTGCATTCCTGGGATAAACCCAACTTTATCATGGTGTATGATCCTTTTAATGTGCCATTGGATTCTGTTTACTAGTATTTTGTTGAGGATTTTTGCATCTATGATCATCAGTGATATTGGCCTGTAATTTTCTTTCTTTGTGACATCTTTGTCTGGTTTTTGTATCAGGGTGATGGTGGCCTTGTAGAATGAGTTTCGGAGTGTTCCTCCCTCTCATATATTTCAGAAGAGTTTGAGAGGATAGGTCTTAGTTCTTCTCTAAATGTTTGATAGAATTCACCTGTGAATCTATCTGGTCCTGAGCTTTTGTTTGTTGGAAGATTTTTAATCACAGTTTCAATTCAGTGCTTGTGATTGGTCTCTTTATATTTTCTATTTCTTCCTGGTTCAGTCTCAGAAGGTTGTGATTTTCTAAGAATTTGTCCATTTCTACCAGGTTGTCCATTTTATTGGCATACAGTTGCTTGTAGTAATTTCTCATGATCCTTTGTATTTCTGCAGTGTCAGTTGTTACTTCTCCTTTTTCATTTCTAATTCTGTTGATTTGAGTCTTCTCACTTTTCTTGATGAGTCTGGCTAATGGTTTATCAATTTTGTTTTTCTCAAAGAAGCAGCTTTTAGTTTTATTGATTTTTGCTATTGTCTCCTTCATTTCTTTTTCATTTATTTCTGATCTGATCTTTATGATTTCTTTCCTTCTTCTAATTTTGGGGTTTTTTTTGTTCTTCTTTCTCTAATTGCTTTAGGTGAAAGGTTAAATTGTTTATTTGAGATTTTTCTTGTTTCTTGAGGTAGGATTGTATTGCTATAAACTTCCCTCCAAGAACTGCTTTTGCTGCATCTCATAGGTTTTGGGTTGTCGTGTTTTCATTGTCATTTGTTTCTAGCTATTCTTTGATTTCTTCACTGATCTCTTGGTTATTTAGTAGCATATTGTTTTTCTTCCATGAGTTTGTATTTTTTACAGTTTTTTCCCTGTAATTGATATCTAGTCTCACAGCCTTGTGGTCAGAAAAGATACTTGACATGATTTCAATATTCTTAAATTTACCTAGGCTTGATTTGTGACCTAAGATATGATCTATCCTGGAGAATGTCCCATGAGCACTTCAGAAGAAAGTGTATTCTGTTGTTTTTGGATGGAATGTCCTATAAATATCAATTAAGTCCATCTTGTTTAATGTATCATTTAAAGCTTGTGTTTCCTTATTTATTTTCAGTTTGGATGATCTGTCCACTGTTGAAAGTGGGGTGTTAAAGTCCCCTACTATGATTGTGTTACTGCCGATTTCCCCTTTTATGGCTGTTAGCATTTGCCTTATGTATTGAGGTGCTCCTATATTGGGTGCATAAATATTTACAATTGTTATATCTTCTTCTTGGATTGATCCTTTGGATTGGTCTTGTTTTTGTATCCATTCAGCCAGACTATGTCTTTTGGTTGAAGTACTTAAACCATTTACATTTAAGGTAATTATCGATATGTATGTTCCTATTACCATTTTCTTACTTGTTTTGGGCTTGTTATTGTAGGTGTTTTCTTTCTCTTGTGTTTCCTGACTAGAGAAGGTCCTTTAGCATCTGTTGTAATGATGGTTTGGTGGTGCTGAATTCTCTTAGCTTTTGCTTGTCTGTAAAGGTTTTAATTTCTCTTTCGAACCTGAATGAGATCCTTGCTTGGTAGAGTCATCTTGGTTGTAGGTTTTTCCCTTTCATTTTAAATATGTCCTGCTACTCCCTTCTGGCTTGCAGAGTTTCTGCTGAAAGATCAGCTGTTAACCTTATGGGGATTCCTTTGTATGTTATTTGCAGCTTTTCCCTTGCTACTTTTAATATCTTTTCTTTGTGTTTAATTTTTGGTAGTTTGATTAATATGTGTCTTGGTGTGTTTCTCTTTGGATTTATCCTGTATGGGACTCTCTGTGCTTCCTGGACTTGATTGACTATTTCCTTTCCCATATTAGGGAAGTTTTTGACTATAATCTCTCCAAATATTTTCTCAGTCCCTTTCTTTTTCTCTTCTTCTTCTGGGACCCCTGTAATTCAAATACTGGCACGTTTAATGTTGTCCCAGAGGTCTCTGAGAGTGTCCTCATTTCTTTTCATTCTTTTTTCTTTATTCTGCTCTATAGTAGTTATTTCCACTATTTTATTTTCCAGGTCACTTATCCGTTCTTCTGCCTCAGTTATTCTGCTATTTATTCCTTGTAGAGAATTTTTAATTTCATTTAATGTGCTGTTCATCATTGCTTGTTTGCTCTTTAGTCCTTCTAGGTCCTTGTTAAACGTTTCTTGTATTTTCTCCATTATATTTCCAAGATTTTGGATCATCTTTACTATCATTACTCTGAATTCTTTTTCAAGTAGACTGCCTATTTCCTCTTCATTTGTTTGGTCTGGTGGGTTTTTACCTTGCTCCTTCATCTGCTGTGTGTTTCTCTGTCTTCTCATTTTGCTTAACTTACTGTGTTTGGTGTCTTCTTTTTGTAGGCTGCAGGTTCGTAGTTCCCATTGTATATGGTGTCTGCCCCCACTGGGTAAGGTTGGTTCAATGGGTTGTGTAGGCTTCCTGCTGGAGGGGACTGGTGCCTGTGTTCTGGTGGATGAGGCTGGATCTTGTCTTTCCAGTGGGCTGGACCGCATCTGGTGGTGTGTTTTGGGGTGTCTGTGACCTTATTATAATTTGAAGCAGCCTCTCTGCTAATGGGTGGGTTTGTGTTTCTGTCTTGCTAGTTGTTTGGCATGGAGTTTCCAGCACTATAGCTTGCTGATCATTGAGTGGAGCTGGGTCTTTGTGTTGAGATGGAGATCTCTGGGAGAAATCTCTCCAACTGATGTTATGTGGGGCCAGGAGGTCTCTGATGGTCCAGTGTTCTGAACTCTGCTCTCCCACCTCAGAGGCTCAGGCCTGACAACCAGCCGGAAAAGGAAGACCCTGTCAGCCACACGGCACAGAAGAAAAGAGAGAAAGAAAAAAAATAATAAAATAAAATAATTGAAATAAAAAACTAAAAAAATTATTAAAATAAAAAAATTTAAAAAGTAATTTAAAAAAAGGATGAGAGCAACCAAACCAATAAACAAATCTACCAATGATAACAAACGCTCAAATCTATACTAAGATAAACATAAAAATCAGAAACTAGTCGGTCATGTACAGCAACCCGAAGTCTATAGTTGCTGCCAAAGTCCACTGCCTCAAATTGGGATGATTCATTGTCTATTGAGGTATTCCACAGATGCAGGGTACACCAAGTTGATTTTGGAGATTTAATCTGTTCCTCCTGAGGCTGCACGGAGAAATTTCCCTTTCTCTTCTTTGTTCGCACAGCTCCTGGGGTTCACCTTTGGATCTGGCCATGCCTCTGCCTCTAGGTTGTCCTCTGGTGTCTGTTCCTTGCCCAGACAGGAGTGGGTTAAAGGAGTGGCTGATTACGGAGCTCTGGCTCACTCAGGCCAGGGCGAGGGATGGGTACGGAATGTGGGGTGAGCCTGCGGCAGCAGAGACCAACATGACGTTGCAACAGCCTGAGGCATGCTGTGTGTTCTCCTGGGGAAGTTTTCCCTGGATCACGGGACTCTGGCACAGGCTCCTGGGAGGGGAGGTGTGGATAGTGACCTGTGCTTGCACATAAGATTCTTGGTGGCTGCAGCAGTAGCCTTAGAGTTTCATGTCTGTCTCTGGTGTCCACGCTGATAGTCGCAGCTCGTGCCTCTCTCTGAAGCTCGTTTAGGCGGTTTTCTGAATCTCCTCTCCTCGCGCATCCCGAAACAATTGTCTCTTGACCCTTAGGCAGTTCCAGACTTTTTCCCGGAATCCCTCCCAGTTAGCTGTGGTGCATTAACCCCCTTCAGGCTGTGCTCATGCAGCCAACCCCAGTCCTCTCCCTGGGATCTGAACTCCGAAACCCGAGCCTCAGTTCCCAGCCCCACTCGCCCCAGTGGGTAAGCAGACAAGCCTCTCAGGCTATTGTGTGCTGGTTGGCATTGATCCTGTGTGCGGGAATCTCTCCACTTTGCCCTCTGCACCCTGGTTTCTGTGCTCTCCTCCATGGCTATGAAGCTTCCCCCTGCCTTCCCCTAATTTCCATCAATGAATGGGCTTCCTAGTGTGTGGAAACTTTTCCTCCTTCACAAATCCCTTCCAGAGGTGCAGGTCCTGTCCCTATTCTTTTGTCTCTGTTTTTTCTTTTGCCCTATGCAGGTACGTGGAGATTTTCTTGCCTTTTGGGAAGTCTGAGGTCTTCTGCCAGTGTTCAGTAGGTGTTCTGTAGGAGTTGTTCTACATGTAGATGTATTTTTGATGTATTTGTGGGGAGGAAGGTGATCTCCACGTCTTACTCCTCCGCCATCTTGAAGGTCCAGTCTATCATAAATCTTAAGGCCATTGAATATTGGTGATAGAAGAATGTATGGTTTATGTGTTGAAAAACAGAAGCTAATCTGAAGATAATATCAACACAATTGAATGGATCTCTTTAAAAGAAAGACAAGCAAAATCAATACTTAAAATATGTATTCTATCTGAATAGTGTAATGGCCTATATAATATATTCTTACTTTTAATTGATTATTAACTGGTGATTTAGGGCTTGTAATATATATTTTCATCTTTTACTTAAAGTTTCGGACTTTAAAATATCCAACTGGGAATAAGGACGTTTTATATATTTACTTTTTAAAGAAAATTTAGAGTTAGTAATTAAGTATTTAGAAGATGGAAAATGTTCAGCTTAGAACATATAACCTAATGTGTTTCTTTTTCTTGACCACTAAGTCTATTTTGTTGTCTATTAAAATAGCTACACAAGCATATTTAAATTTGGTGTTTTTATGATACATATTTTGCTATATTTTACTATTTACCTGTCTTATGTTTAAAGACATATAGTTATTATGCTCTTGGAAACAGCATATAGTTAGCTTTTGTTTTGTATCAGTCTGCATTTTAAGTAGTAGTTTAGACCATTTACATTTAATGTAACCGTTGATATACTGGATTATTTCCACTTGTCCAATCTATTCTTTATTCCTCTGTTTATCCTCTTTTTGAAATTTGAAATTGAGGAATTATTTTATCATTTCTATTACCTTTTTATTTATGCAACTTTCTGATAGTTTATCTAGATATTACAAGATACATTTTATTTTATGATAGTCTAGCTTCAAGAATTGTCCAAATCTTATGAAGAATGACAGTGTTAAAAATATATCTATTTACCCCTGATTTTTTTCATATATTATGCTTCTATATGTTAAATAAACCTATAGTATGCTATTTTTTAAATTACTTTAAACAGTCAATAAACTTTAAAAGAGCTTAAATAAAATAATATCCAATAAATATCTTACAATATAAATATGTATGAAATATATGAATTTGTAATAGGCAGAATAATAATCCCAAAGGTTATCATATGCTAGTCCCCTGAGCATGTGAATACATTAGATTACCTACAAAGGGGAATTAATGTAGCTAACCATCACTTGATTTAAAATAGAGAGGTTATCCTATATTACCTAGATGGGCCTAAGGTAATCACTAGGGTCCTTTACTGAGGAAGAGGGAGGCAGAAGAGGAGGCAAGAGCAATGTTATCTGAAAAGGATTTAACCTACTGTTGTTGCTGGCTCTGCAGGTGGAGAAAGAGGGCTATTAGCCATAGAATGCAGGCAGGCTCTAAAGCTGGAAAAAACAAGGAAATGAATTCTCCCTTAGATCCTTCAGAACATCAACACCTTGGTTTTAGCCTAATAAGACCAGTGTTGCACTTATGATCTACAGAAATGTAAAATAATAAATTTATGTTGTTTTAAGCCACTAAGTTTGTGGTAATTTGTTACAGTGGCAATAGAAAACTAATACACAAATATATAATAAATTTTTAAAGGTTTTTCATACAGATCTGCATTTGTATCTGGGATCAATTTGCTTCAGTCTAAATAACTACTTTAGGTATTACTTTTAAGCCTAGTCTACTGGAGATGAATTCTCAATGATTTTGTCCACCTGTAGCTATCCTTAACCTTATTTTTTGAAGGATATTTTTGCAGTATAAAATTACACATAGAATGTTCTTTTTTTCTTTTTCATTCAGCACTACAAAGATGTTCCATATTTTTTTTCTAACCTTCATTGTTTATGAAGAGAAGTCAGCTATTATTCTTAGTACTACATATTCATAGGTCATAAATTCACCACTCTCCCCCCCACGCCACCTCATCCCACTGTAAGATTTTAGATTTGTTTCTTTAGGCTTGGTTTTTTCAGCACTTCAACTATGCAATGCATAAATGTGGTTTTCTTTTTATTTAAACTGCTTGGGGTTCATTAAAGTACTTAGAAGTATGGATTGATGTCCTCCATCAATTTTAGAAAATTATCTTCCTTTATCTCTTCAGATTTTTCCTCTCCCTCATTCTTTCCTTACCCCTTTTATGACTGAAATTGCACATGTGTTCAATGGTTTGATATTGTCCCACAGATCTTGGATACCCTACTGTATTTTTTTCATGCTTTTTTTCCCTTTATTTTTTTCAGTTTGGATCATTTCTATTGGGCTGTCCTCAGTTCACAGATCATTTCCTCCTCTCTACCTAGTCTATTAATCCATCAAATGAATTCTTAATTTCTTACATTGCATTTTTTATTTATAGCATAATAATTTGGGTCATTTTAATAGATTTCTTCTTGCTGTTGAAAATTCCCAGCTATTCACAGATGTTGTCCATTTTTCCCCTACATATCATCACAGTTATTTCTTTTTTGTATAGAAGTATAGTTGCTGTACAATATTATATAAGTTTCAGATGTACAATATAGTGATTCACAATTTTTAAAGGTTACACTCCATTTATAGTTATTATAAAATACTGGCTATATTCCCCATGTCGTACAATATATCATTATAGCTTATTTTATACTTAACAGTTTGTACCACTTATTCCTCTGCCCCTCTATTGCCTCTTCTCCTTCTCTCTCCCCACTGGTAAACATTAGTTTGTTCTCTATATCTGCTTCCTTTTTGTTTTATTCACTAGTTTGTTATATTTTTTTAGATTCCACTTACAAGTGATATCATATAGTGTTTGTCTTTCTCTGTCCGACTTATTACACTTAACATAAAATCTTTTAAGTCCATCATCATAGTTATTTTCTAAAAGTCCCTTTCTGGCTGTTTGTACATTTGGCCCATCTCCTAGTTTGTTTGTTTTGGATGGTTTTCTTTCTCAAGTCACATTTTTTTCTTCTTCATGTGTCCTGTGATATTTGGTTGTATTATAAATATTAGGTGTAAAAGGACAAAGAGATCAAAATAAATCATATTTTCACCTAGAGTGCACCTTTCTCTCAAGCCTCTAGAGTGAGCAAGAGAATCTTATTCTGTAATTAGCTGGGTCTGAGCCTTGTTATTTATTTAGCTAGAATCATTCACCACTGCATTCAAGGAATTTTAGCATGGGATCAAGATCTCCCTTCAGCAGGACTTGGGATTTGAGTCTGGGAAGACACAAAAAAATCTCTTTGTGCTTTATAGCCCAGCAACATGCATTCAGGATTTTGGGGATCTTCACTCTGCCTTACAGTCTGGCTACCGTTTGGGGGCTGGGGGCTGGTGAGGAGTACTCTCTGGACCTGCCATGATGGTATGTCTCTCAGAAGATCTCTTCACCTCTGCTGCACTTTCCTCAGACTCAGAGTGGAGATGGGCTGTAGCAAATGCTTCAGAGAAATTTTTCTTAGTTATCTTGCTCTGCACGCAGATCTCTTCAAGTTCTGTACACGTATGCTTCAAGGGGCCCTCTCTAAACAATCCTTCCCCTAGTACTCAGTGAGAGCCTAGAAAGCTTCAGGTAGTTAAAATTAGATTTTTGACCTACCCTTAATCCTTAGCCACCCCTGCAAGTCTGCCTCAGTTAAGCAGCATCTCTCTCAGCTCTCCTGCTCTGCTCTCATTCTTCTGCCAGAAAACTTAGTAATAGCCCATGGCAAAGAGTTGGAAAGGTGGATATAGATTATCTTTGTTGATAAGGTTTCTTGGAATTTTGAAACATCATGTGGCCTTTTAAAAATTCTCGTTTCTTTTTACCCTCATCTATAAGAGTGTTCTCTTCCTCTCACTGCTTCACCAAGGATGAAAATGTTCAGGTCTTTTCTAGTGGGGTAATTATAACTTTTTGAATTTTAGTTCATTCAGGTTTCTTTTTCCTCAATTCCCTGATGGATTTTAATAAAATTATAAGTTTCTATTTTATCTGACTTTTTGTCATTGTTA
The DNA here is from genome assembly GCF_009873245.2 of Balaenoptera musculus. Lineage (NCBI taxonomy): Eukaryota > Metazoa > Chordata > Mammalia > Artiodactyla > Balaenopteridae > Balaenoptera > Balaenoptera musculus. Next base: position 93,066,990 of record NC_045788.1, read on the forward strand.
GGTTGGAATTAACACTCTTAGCAATTTTCTATATCCTTAACTGAAAGTGAATTCTAATCTGCTTCTTAAAAACTATGTTCACTTTATCATTATTTTATCTTTTGTTGTACTAATTTATTGGGTTGTGAATTTAATCTCACAGTGAAATGATTGCATATTTCTGCTATCCTACTATTTTTTTTTATTTTAAAAAATGTCGAAAAAGTTGCATGATATATGTCTAGAAATGGATACAGGTTTACACTGAATATTTTAATCAGTATTGAACACATAAAGCATTCTCTGTCATTTAGTTTCAACAGATGATATTGGCAAAAAACAATAAATGGAGGAACTAAGTTATTAAATTTAGAAGATTATTTAAATAGTCTTACACTAAGTTTCTATCTAAATTTCTCCTACTTTGGTAGAAACTCCACCAATACTTACCTTAATTAATTATTGATTTATAATGATTTCTTCTCATCTGGTCCTCAAACACCTATTACTATAACACAATTCTAATTTAGAAAATGCCATGTAGTTTTTTCTTTTCCACGGCATTTATTATCTTGTTCTAAGTCAAAATTACTATTTGATCTGACACAGATGAACCCTTGTAGCTGGCAATCCTTCACTTAATGTTTTCTAAAACAGACTTGCTGTCTTAACCCCTCAGGAGATTTTTCTATTTCTTTTGCTTTCTGGTAAGTGATTCAAACAATCAATTCTTTCCTTATTTCACAATATTTTTTATTTATTTGAGATCATCTATTTTTGTCCTGGCATATCTCCATATACTGTCATCTCACTAGCTAACAATATGTCAAGAGCAGCAACAAATTTCCAGTTTGTTGAAGTTACCACTCTGTGAGAGGAGTTCCAAAGAGTATCTGATTTTATTTCATAGTAATTCAAGATGGAGGGAGGGATGTCCCTGGATTCCCTCAGTGGCCTAGAAGTAAAACTTATTTATTTACTTATTAATTTTTACAAACTGATGGTATTGAACCAGAATCTAATTATAATTCATATTTCAAAACTGTTTCACTTTTATTCCAGTATATATAACTCCTTATGTTAAAAGAATAGCCTGAAAATTGGTGTCAAAGAAATATTTGCCTCTGAATTCTACAAGACTCTTAAGAAAAGTGAGTACTAACCTGGAGGGAATCTCTCTCTCTGTCTGTCTTTGTCTCTCTGTCTCTGTGTCTGTCTTTCTCTTCCAAGCTAGAAACAGTCCACCAAAACTTCCTTCAGGATACTGACTATTACTCTTACTTCAAAGTCACAAATCTTGAAACTATTATCTAAATTTAAAATTAGATTTTTTGTGATAGCACTCTAATTGTACCCAACTTTCTTTCCAGTGTCTTGGGAGCCATGTTGTTTTGGGGAGATAAACTTAACCATCAACCTTCTCAAAATCATAACGACTGGCTCATAAACTACTTTACTGAATAAATAGCCCTGAAATCCACACAAACATAAACAACTATATCTGCACACTTTACATTCTATTCCAAATATTTCAAATCTCCAAGCTTGTAAACCTTGAGGTTTTTGTTCCAAAGGGATCATAAAATTGTATATTGTAGAGGGAGAGAAAAGGCATAGTTAATTTCAACAGAAGGACAGTTGATACAACTCTTTTCATGACATTACTTTAGAGAGAGAGAAGGGGGCTGGCCATTGCATACTGAATGATTTGAAAATGCAGAACTAAGAGATGAACAGAAAGCAAAGCCTGCCTCAAAAGCCTCTGAAGTAGCTCATAGAAACAGAACATAATGATGTCTATGCTGACTTAGTTGTACCCCAGAGCAAGAAGGGATTATTAAAATTACTGTATGAGTTTCCTCAGGCATCTGCATATGCAGTATATTTTAACAATAAAGAGAGACTTAGCCTTAGTGTACTTGGTTAACCCCTTCCATACTAGTACTAACTTGCTTTCTTTAGGTACAGTTTGTTTCAAATAGAAATCTTGTATTTGGTAAATACAAGTGGATGATATCTTTCGGTGTTTAAAATGCTATATGTGGCTGGGTAATATTTTAAAATATGAACTTGTATGCTTTTAGTCTCCCTATATTTTGACATTTTTCCCCCCCTCAAGAAAGATATATGACAGGGTCTCAAGAATATATGAAGCAGGGCCAAAAGCACTGGTCAAAACCCTGAAATTCTTACTATTCTCCTGTACATACAACTCATGTCATCCCCAAAATCTAAGCTTTTAGTAAAATTTCTATGGTTGATTGAGAAGGCAGAAGTGACATAGGATGTGTGGAAGAAGTTAGCATGAACAAAAAGCATGTGGAAAGAAGGATTCCCTATAAAGCTTAAAAAAAGAGATTTATTGTGGCTATGCAAAATAAAAAGAGGTCTGTAACTCCTGGGACAATTTGAGATAGCATCAGTGCCATTTCCTAGAAGAGGTTGAAAGGGATAACTGCACAATCATTGATCTAAGGAAACTGGATCATACATCCTTTTGCACTCATGAAAATACAGCCACGAAGGCCCTGACTACTCCTGATGCAGGGACAAGGGATATCTTGTAGTAACATATGTTAAGAGCTAGATCATCTCAACATTCAGAGAGCCCCAACCCCACCCTGTCTATGCCTTTCCTCTGCCTTAGTACTGCTTAGGATTCTAAATCTCTGGTAGAACCCAAGGAAAGGGAACAAAACAAAATAAAACAAAATCAAGAATGACTAAGATTGCAGTCCTATGGATTGAGTGGACAGATCTTAAATTGGATTACTGAAAAAGAAATATCTGTTTCTTATATACCTGACTTTGTCGAATGAAATTCCAAAACTCTATGCATAACTGGGCACATGATATGCCAATGAGTTGCTAGAAGAATTAATTTCTGATCAAAGTGATTTCCTGTTCCAATGAAATACCTTCTTCTTACTGTGGTCATTACCTTCAGATGCTAAGTGGTCATTACCTTCAGATGCTAACTTGGGCTTCAGTATCATGCCAACTTCCCTTTCAATAATCAAATCCCCTCAAAGTGAAAAAAATCTTTAAGAAATAAGTACTTTCAAACTGAGTCATGCCTCAGAGTGCCCTGTTGTCTATTTGCAACTATATATAACTGCATATGGTTCACATGAATGATAGACCAAATCAATCTATTAATTGACCAGTCTAGGAGATACCTATATATAGCACTTTAAATTATGAATAGACTTTCCCTACATATTCATGAGTTTGTGAAGGTAAAAAGATTGGGGGATGGGGAGGAGTTCCAAATTCATAGAAGTGTCAGTCAAAGAGGACAATGCTAAAAAGGTGAAGCATCTCTTAAATTTAATGTGGTCTTTCCCCTAATCCATTTCCTGAAGCTACATTTTTATCCTTGAGAAAGGAAAAATTGAATTTCATTGTCATGTGCAATCTGGTGGTTTTGATATTTAATACTTTCGTTATACAGCTGTCAATACCATAATTCTCTCATTATACTTTAGAGGTATCTTTTCAAATTTTGTAACTCAGGAGTTTATATATATATATATACAAGCTTAAATATATATATATATATAAATTTCAATACATAAAAAAAACCTTTCTACATATATACACAACTTTATATATGTGTAAATAGCTTTACTTTGGTACAACTAATATTATCTTTCTGTATGACAGTGTTTAAAAAGCACAACTTTATATTTCTATTTTTTTTAATTTTTTAATTTAATTTAATTTATTTTTTTATACAGCAGGTTATTACTCATCAATTATATACACATCAGTGTATACATGTCAATCCCAATCGCCCAATTTATCACACCCCCTCCACGGGTTTCCCCCCTTGGTGTCCATACGTTTGTTCTCTACATCTGTGCCTCAACTTCTGCCCTGCAAACCGGTTCATCTGTACCAGCTTTCTGGGTTCCACATACATGTGTTAATATATGATATTTGTTTTTCTCTTTCTGACTTACTTCACTCTGTATGACAATCTCTAGATCCATCCACGTCTCAACAAATGACCCAATTTCGTTCCTTATTATGGCTGAGTAATATTCCATTGTATATATGTACCACAACTTCTTTATCCATTCGTTTGTCGATGGGCATTTAGGTTGCTTACATGACCTGGCTATTGTAAATAGTGCTGCAATGAACATTGGGGTGCATGTGTCTTTTTGAATTATGGTTTTCTCTGGGTATATGCCCAGTAGTGGGATTGCTGGATCATATGGTAATTCTATTTTTAGTTTTTTAAGGAACCCCCATACAGTTCTCCATAGTGGCTGTATCAATTTACATTCCCACCAACAGTGCAAGAGGGTTCCCTTTTCTCAATACCATCTCCAGCATTTGCTGTTTGTAGATTTTCTGATGATGCCCATTCTAACTGGTGTGAGGTGATACCTCATTGTAGTTTTGATTTGCATTTCTCTAACAACTAGTAATGTTGAGCAGCTTTTCATGTGCTTCTTGGCCATCTGTATGTCTTCTTTGGAGAAATGTCTATTTAGGTCTTCTGCCCATTTTTGGATTGGGTTGTTTGTTTTTTTAATATTGAGCTGCATGAGCGGTTTATATATTTTGGAGATTAATCCTTTGTCCGTTGATGCATTTGCAAATATTTTCTCCCATTCTCAGGGTGGTCTTTTCGTCTTGTTTATGGTTTCCTTTGCTGTGCAAAAGCATTTAAGTTTCATTAGGTCCCATTGGTTTATTTTTGTTTTTATTTCCATTACTCTAGGAGGTGGATCAAAAATATCTTGTGTGATTTATGTCAAAGAGTGTTCTTCCTATGTTTTCCTCTAAGAGTTTTATAGTGTCTGGCCTTACATTTAGGTCTTTAATCCATTTTGAGTTTATTTTTGTGTATGGTGTTAGGAGTGTTCTAACTTCATTTTTACATGCAGCTGTCCAGTTTTCCCAGCACCACTTATTGAAGAGACTGTCTTTTCTCCATTGTATATCCTTGCCTCCTTTGTCATAGATTAGTTGACCATAGGTGCATGGGTTTATCTCTGGGCTTTCTATCCGATTCCATTGATCTATGTTTCTGTTTTTGTGCCAGTACCATATTGTCTTGATTACTGTAGCTTTGCAGTATAGTCTGAAGTCAGGGAGTCTGATTCCTCCAGCTCCGTTTTTTCCCCTCAAGACTGCTTTGGCTCTTCGGGGTCTTTTGTATCTCCACACAAATTTTAAGATGTTTTGTTCTAGCTCCGTAAAAAATGCCATTAGTAATTTGATACGGATTGCATTGAATCTGTAGATTGCTTTGGGTAGTATAGTCATTTTCACAATATTGATTCTTCCAATCCAAGAACATGGTATATCTCTCCATCTGTTGGTATCATGTTTAATTTCTTTCATCAGGGTCTTATAGTTTTCTGCATACACGTCTTTTGTCTCTCTAGGTAGGTTTGTTCCTGGGTATTTTATTCTTCTTGTTGCATTGGTAAATGGGAGTGTTTCCTTAATTTCTCTTTCAGATTTTTCGTCATTAGTGTATAGGAATGCAAGAGATTTCTGTGCATTAATTTTGTATCCTGCAACTTTACCAAATTCATTGATTAGCTCTAGTAGTTTTCTGGTGGCATCTTTAGGATTCTCTATGTATAGTCTCATGTCATCTGCAAACAGTGACAGTTTTACTTCTTGTTTTTCCATTTGTATTCCTTTAATTTCTTTATCTTCTCTGATTGCTGTGGTTAGGACTTCCAAAACTATGTTGAATAAAAGTGATGAGAGTGGACATCCTTGTCTTGTTCCTGATCTTAGAGGAAACGCTTTCAGTTTTTCACCATTGAGAATGATGTTTTCTGTGGATTTGTCATATATGGCCTTTATTATGTTGATGTAGATTCCCTCTATGACCACATTCTGGAGAGTTTTTATCATAAATGGGTGTTGAATTTTGTCAAAAGCTTTTTCTAGATCTATTGAGATGATCATATGGTTTTTATTCTTCAATTTGTTTATATGGTGTATCACATTGATTGATTTGTGTATATTGAAGAATCCTTGCATCCCTGAGATAAATCCTACTTGATCATGGTGTATGATCCTTTTAATGTGTTGTTGGATTCTGTTTCCTAGTATTTTGTTGAGGATTTTTGCATCTATATTCAACAGTGATATTGGGCTGTAGTTTCTTTTTTTGTAGTTTGTAGTTTTGTAGTTTCTTTTTTTGTAGTTTCTTTGTCTGGTTTTGGTATCAGGGTGATGGTAGCCTCATAGAATGAGTTTGGGAGTGTTCCTTCCTCTGCAATTTTTTGGAAGAGTTTGAGAAGGATGGGTGTTAGCTATTCTCTAAATGTTTGATAGAATTCACCTGTGAAGCCATCTTGTCCTGGACTTTTGTTTGTTGGAAGATTTTTAATCACAGTTTCCATTTCATTACTTGTGTTTGGTCTGTTCATATTTTCTATTTCTTCCTGGTTCAGTCTTGGAAAGTTATACCTTTCTAAGAATTTGTCCATTTCTTCCAGGTTGTCCATTTTATTGGCATAGAGTTGCTTGTAGTAGTTTCTTAGGATGCTTTGTATTTCTGCGGTGTTTGTTGTAACTTCTCCTTTTTCATTTCTAATTTTATTGATTTGAGTCCTCTCCGTCTTTTTTTGATGAGTCTGGCTAATGGTTTGTCAATTTTGTTTATTTTCTCAAAGAACCAGCTTTTAGTTTTATTGATCTTTGCTATTGTTTTCTTTGTTTCTATTTCATTTATTTCTGCTCTGATCTTCATGATTTCTTTCCTTCTGGTAACTTTGGTTTTGTTTTTTCTTCTTTCTCTAGTTCCTTTAGGTGTAAGGTTAGATTGTTTATTTGAGATTTTTCTTGTTTCTTGAGGTAGGCTTGCATAGCTATAAACTTCCCTCTTAGAACTAATTTTGCTGCATCCCATAGGTTTTGGATTGTCGTGTTTTCATTGTCATTTGTCTCTAGGTATTTTTTGATTTCCTCTTTGATTTCTTCAGTGATCTCCTGGTTATTTAGTAACGTATTGTTTAGCCTCCATGTTTTTGTGTTTTTTACATTTTTTTCCCTGTAATTCATTTCTAATCTCATAGCGTTGTGGTCAGAAAAGATGCTTGATATGATTTCAATTTTCTTAAATTTACTGAGGCTTGATTTGTGACCCAAGATGTGATCTATTCTGGAGAATGTTCCGTGAGCACTTGAGAAGTGTAATCTGCTGTTTTTGTATGGAATGTCCTATAAATATCAATTAAATCTACCTGGTCTATTGTGTCATTTAAAGCTTCTGTTTCCTTATTTATTTTCATTTTGGATGATCTGTCCATTGATGTAAGTGAGGTGTTAAAGTCCCCCACTATTATTGTGTTTCTGTCGATTTCCTCTTTTATAGCTGTTAGCAGTTGCCTTATGTATCGAGGTGCTCCTATGTTGGGTGCATATATATTTACAATTGTTATATCTTCTTCTTGGATTGATCCCTTGATCATTATGTAGTGTCCTTCCTTGTCTCTTGTAACATTCTTTATTTTAAAGTCTATTTTATGTTATATGAGTATTGTTACTCCAGCTTTCTTTTGATTTCCATTTGCACGGAATATCTTTTTCCATCCCCTCATTCTCAGTCTGTATGTGTCCCTAGGTCTGAAGTGGGTCTCTTGTAGACAGCATATATATGGGTCTTGTTTTTGTATCCTTTCAGCAAGCCTGTCTCTTTTGATTGGAGCATTTAATCCTTTCACGTTTAAGGGAATTATCGATATGTATGTTCCTATTACCATTTTCTTAATTGTTTTTTTTTTTTTTTTGTAGGTCCTTTTCTTCTCTTGTGTTTCCCACTTAGAGAAGTCCCTTTAGCATTTGTTGTAAAGCTGGTTTGGTGGTGCTGAATTCTCTTAGCTTTTGCTTGGCTGTAAAGCTTTTGATTTCTCCATCGAATCTGAATGAGGTCCTTGCCGGGCAGAGTAATCTTGGTTGTAAGTTCCTCCCTTTCATCACTTATACTTCATCACTTTAAGTGCATCATGCCACTTCCTTCTGGCTTGTAGAGTTTCTGCTGAAAAGTCAGTTGTTAACCTTATGGGAGTTCCATCATGTGTTATTTGTCATTTTTCCCTTGCTGATTTCAATTATTTTTCTTTGTCTGTAATTTTTGCCAATGTGATTACTATGTGTCTCGGTGTTTCTCCTTGGGTTTATTCTGTATGGGACTCACTGCGCTTCCTGGACTTGGGTAGCTATTTCCTTTCCCATGTTAGGGACGTTTTCAACTATAATCTCTTCAAATATTTTCTCTGGTCCTTTCTCTCTCTCTTCTCCTTCTGGGACCCCTATAATGTGAATGTTATTGCATTTAATGTTGTCCCAGTGGTCTCTTAGGCTGTCTTCATTTCTTTTCATTCTTTTTTCTTTATTCTGTTCCGCAGCAGTGAATTCCACCATTCTGTCTTCCAGGTCACTTATCTATTCTTCTGCCTCAGTTATTCTGCTATTGGTTCCTTCTAGTGTAGTTTTCATTTCAGTTATTGTATTGTTCATCTCTGTTTGTTCTTTAATTCTTCTAGGTCCTTGTTAAACATTTCTTGCATTTTCTCGATCTTTGCTTCCATTCTTTTTCCGAGGTCCTGGATCATCTTCACTATCATTATTCTGAATTCTTTTTCTGGAAGGTTGCCTATCTCCACTTCATTTAGTTGTTTTTCTGGGGTTTTATCTTGTTCCTCCCTCTGCCTTTTCATCTTCTCTATCTTTCTGTGAATGTGGTTTTTGTTCCACAGGCTGCAGGATTGTAGTTCTTCTTGCTTCTGCTGTCTGCCCTCTGGTGGATGAGGCTATCTAAGAGGGTTGTGCAAGTTTCCTGATGGGAGGGACTGGTGGTGGGTAATGCTGACTGTTGCTCTGGTGGGCAGAGCTCAGTAAAACTTTAATCTGCTTAACTGCTGATGGGTGGGGCTGGGTTCCCTCCCTGTTGGTTGTTTGGTCTGAGGCAACCCAACACTGGAGCCTACCTGGGCTCTTTGGTGTGGCTAATGACAGACTCTGGGAGGGCTCACACCAAGGAGTACTTCCCAGAACTTCTGCTGCCAATGTCCTTGTCCCCACAGTGAGCCACAGCCACCCCCCACCTCTGCAGGAGACCCTCCAACACTAGCAGGTAGGTCTGGTTCAGTCTCCCCCGGGGTCACTGCTCCTTCCCCTGGGTCCCAATGCACACACTACTTTGTGTGTGCCCTGCAAGAGTAGAGTCTCTGTTTCCCCCAGTCCTGTCGAAGTCCTGCAATCAAATCCCACTAGCCTTCAAGGTCTGATTCTCTAGGAATTCCTCCTCCTGTTGCCAGACCTCCAGGTTGGGAAGCCTGATGTGGGGCTCAGAACCTTCACTCCAGTGGGTGGACTTCTGTGGTATAAGTGTTCTCCAGTCTGTGAGTCACCAACCCAGCAGTTATGGGATTTGATTTTACTGTGATTACGCCCCTCCTACTGTCTCATTGTGGCTTCTCCTTTGTCTTTGGATGTGGGGTATCTTTTTTGGTGAGTTCCAGTGTCTTCCTGTCGACGACTGTCCAGCAGCTAGTTGTGATTCTGGTGTTCTCACAAGAGGGAGTGAGAGCACGTCCTTCTACTCCGCCATCTTCTATATTTCAATAATGATGAAATCTTAAATGATCTTAAATCACCTTAGACTTTGAAATCTGAAGCTTTGAATCTAAGACTTATCTCTGTATGATTAGTTAATATAAGTATAGCACTTGAAGAGTAACCTTAAGGCCTGTTAAATATTATCTAAATATCTTCTATTATCAATTTATTATTTTTTAACTTTTTATTTTGAAATAAGTTTAGGCTCATGGAAAACTTGCAAACATAGTTCAGAGTGTCCTCATACACACTTTACCAAACTTCCCCTAGTGTCAATGTCTTATACAACTGGAATAGAAGTATTGAAACCAAGAATGATATTATCACTAATGGAAAAGCAATGACATTTGATGTTAAAGCAAAGCACAACCCATCTCATCCCTGCTCACTGACTGTATAACTATACAAATATCTTTGATCTATTGTATATCCAAGTTCCTCATCTTCAAATTAGAAACTGGAGTGCCATTGCTTTATTTTCCAGGCCTAAAGTAGATAATAGCTACACAGTAATAAGCTCTTTAGAGAGCCATCAGAATGAATGACCTTGTTTTCTAAAAATTAGGCAAAGGAAGTAGGACCCAGAGAAGCCAGACATAATTTTACCGCTCTTATTTGGCCTTTTTGTAGACTGCATTTTAGGCTACTTTAGATAACTGTGAACTGGCTGTATTTCCTAACATATTAATTGAGTACCAATTATGGGTCAGACTGGGGACACAAAAATGATAACACATACTCTTCCCTCTTAATGGGATTATAGCCTGGTGAACTGTCAAACAAATTCTCAGGATTGACTTGTGTGCAGAGTCAAATGTGATCTTCTAGAAGGATGATAGGTAGAGAAGGAAGTAAACCAATGTGCATTTTGTAGATGTGGAAACAGTCTGCAAAAAGGTAAATGCTTTCCAATGTTCACATTTTGAATGGAAAGTCCAGACTCTTCAACGAGTGTCCCACCTGGAAATTTGTTGATTTAGGCTTCTGAGAAAGTTACTTTATATACATCTAATAACCTTGGGGCTATGTTTTACATCAACAACAATTTTAGAGTGACATTATTAAGAACAATAATCCAAGGCTTGCTTAATGTGGACTAAAGTAATAAATCAAGATTACAACAATTGAAGAGTATACTGAAATCTATTAAAATAGCACTATGTACAAGATTATAGAGAAAATTTCATTAAAAGTAAATAGTAAAGTTTGTTGCAAAAAATGGCAGGTGACAAACCAGAATGATAGCAGACTAAGCCTGGATATGTTAAATCTATATTGAAAGTATTTTAAATCATGTTTTAATCTATCAATCCTCTATATGTGTATGTATGTATGTATGATGTATGTATTTGTCTATCTATTTTTCATCTAATTGGAATGGGGGATGTGAGTGAGAAGCAAAGTGAGAGAGAAATTCATGTATTTATCATTTCCTTGGAAGTTTTCTTTCTCACTGTTTAAATAATCCTGTTGAGGATAATGCTTTTTGTATTAGTCAGCATTGTCTGCCATAACAATACCATAGACTGAGTGACTTAAACAACAGAAACTTATTTTTCCACAGTTCTGGAGGCTAGAAGTTCAAGATCAGGATGTCAGTATGACTGGATTCTGGCAAGAGCTCTCTTCCTGGTTCACAAAGGCCTGCCTTCTCCCTGTGTCCTCACGTGGCAGAGAGAGACAGGGAGTGAGCGAGCGAGCTGTGTGGTGTCTCTTCTTATAAGGGCACTAATCCCATAATGAGGGCCCATTCTCATGACCTCATCTAAACCTAATTACCTCCCAAAGGCCCATCTCCAAATGCCATGACACTGAAGGTTATGGCTTCAACGGATGGATTTTAGAGGAACACAATTCAGTCCATGGGACCTTTCTACGTAGGCTAGATCATGAATTATAAAAACATGTAAAAGTATATGGTATGAATTGAAGCTGATATCTGTGTTGATATAGACGAGTGTGATTAGGATAGGGTAAGACATATGGCAAATTGTTATTAATAGCAGGCTATGATCTTCAATAATATGTGTTATAAAAGAAAAGTTTGTTTCTACAACACACCAGAGAAAAACAAGTTAGAACCATATTACAGGTTTGAAGAAAGACTTGACCCTTGGGAGCAATCAACTGCTGATACAACAAATCATTTAAAACACCTTAAGCAAGAAGAAAATGTAGTTTTTTTTGTTTTTTTTTTGAAAATGTAGTTTTAATTTGTAACTAATATCAGAAGAAAAAAATAAAATCAATATCAGAAATATTAGGAATTTGGGGCATAAGACACTGATGACATGTTAACATTGAATTTTAAAAAACAGCACATTAATCATCTGCTTCCAAAAAATAAATACGAAGCTAAAGTTACTTCTGGATGATAGATATAAACGGGACTCATACAAACAAAATAAAACACAGCAGTCACAGAAACAGACACAGTAAACCACAAACAACCTTGATAATAGTCAATTTTTTATAGTCATGTTATTAACTAGTGAAAGCCAACTAGTTATATTTTCAAGGTGTTTTAGTAACTTTTAACCTTATCTCCCACTCCTTGAAGGTTGGAAGGAGTTGGTCAAATACAATGGCAATAGTTGCTAAGTTGAGTAAAATAGCACACACTTGGCTGAAGTAGAATGCTCTATCTGCTACCAGTAACCTTAGAAATTTGAAAAGGAGCTGAAAAGGCAACATTACAGAATTTTCATTTTTTGCTTTTTTTTAAATTTCAATTAATTAACTAGGAGCACAATCAACTTAGCAGGCTTCCTTTAGAAATTTCTTCTCTATGGCACTTCACCACAGAGCAGAGAGTTTCACTAGATGGTTTTATTAGTATGCAATTAACACTTGGAGCCCAAAAAAGCATCCAACCCATCTTTTTATTTAGCTCAAGTGAAGAAGCACCACATAAGGCTTCCACAGCAAGGTTCTGATAGAGGAGTGTTGGCAGCCTGTGTCCTTTGATGACAAGAAATTTTAGTATAAAGAGACATATTTAAAATCCTTATGTCTGAATATAAATAAATTTGGTAGTAGAAAAATCAACAATCCATCCTTTTCAAAAACAGATCTAAAAAAATCTGTGGGCCTTTTACCCAAAGTTTTAGGGGTGAAAATAAGGGCAAAGGACTTCTTTATGAGTTCTCACAAAATAATGCTCCAAATAGATTTGTGTTACTAAGAATCACATTTTAGATCTAAATAATACAAACATACTTGTGTGTTTGTGGAATAATAACTCTAATTTTGTTTTAAGTTTGAGGTTTGAAGTTATCATTCTGAAGAATCCAGAATTTTATATAACCAGAGATTTAAAATTAAGTTGGTGAGTATAAACCAAGTAGATATCTATGTAATTTTGTTAATACACACAGAACACATGTATAATACATTCTCTATCAGCTTTTTAAAGAAGTTTTCTTTGGTAAAAACATGTTCTATATTTATTAAAGTCATATTGTTATGTTCATTCTCCATGGAGTAGCTAGAGGGAATGGGAATAAATTCAATGGGTATCATTGATAAATGTGGTTGGAGACCACAAAAATGTGGTAGACTAAACATCATTCCCTATCCACTGATTTATGTGGAAAATTCTGATTCCCAGTTACATTATCTATTAGAAGCACTATAAAGAGACCCTCATCTGAATAGTTTCCAAAACAGTTTATTATTGACTATACTGCCATTGGATAAAATTTTTGAATTATTTGGAGCATCTTTTCTTGTTTTAACATTATTCTAATTTTCATAACAGAATCTATTGAATACTTAACAATTTCCATGCTTCATGTTATGCAGTTTATGTGAATCATTTCATTTGACCAAATAAACCTATGGACTAGGTAATGCTATTATACTGCCTTTTAAAAAAGAGTAAACGAGTTAGAAAGAGTATAACTGATGTGACCATAGTGTTATGTGATACAGATTTCACACACACACACACACACAAACATACAAACACAGAGTGTGTATATTCTGAAATATGAATTGGGAAGAGTAGAATAACTGTCCTTCAATGATAATTGTATAGCAGGTTATTCATCTATTATCCTTCCCTATTTCCCCTCTCAGTACTTCTCAGCTCTTCCTTCTTCACCATACCCTCCAAATATACAAATAATCCCTCCTAAGGTATAGAGGTTACTAAAAAGGTTACTAACAATGCTGTCCAATATGTGTCAACATGATCATGAATTCACAGCTATGAGGAATGTATGTTGCTTTCCTTCTTTCTAACAGTGATGAGCAAAAAGCCATAAATATTTGTCTAGTGAACATGAATAATATTGAACATTATTCACTCACAAATAGCGAACATTTATTCACTCATTCATCCAGTCAAAAAATATTAATTTGTGCCAAGGATAATGGTAGACCCTAGAAATAATGCAAAGAACAAGACAAACATGCTCCCTACACTCACAGAGCCCATTACTTTTATAAAATTGGAATGTGCACTGATAATTACACATGTAGTATAACAAAAAGGGAAGTAAATGATGTTCTGGGAGAGAAAACACAGAAGCATCCAAGCTTCTCTGGGAAGACAGGGAGCATTTCCCTGTAGAATACGGAATTGAAATTGAAAATTTAAGAATAAGAAAGAGCTTTGAAAGGAAAACATTAAAGGAAGAGTGTTCCAGGCAGGAAAAAAAAAAAAAAAGTTTGTGCAGTCAATGGAGAAGGTACTGAAAGAATACAGGGTAGCTGCAGCCTGGGTAGCTACAGGAGAATGCTGCTTTAGAGAAGGGAGGAACCCAGTAATGCCATTCCTTTTTAACTCTGGCAAATATTCTGAGAATGGGATGCCACTGAAAGCTTTTAAGTGGTGGTGGCACAACTGATTTACACACCAATTTCTGTGCAGAGATTAGAGATGAGCAAGAGTGGAACCGGGGAAGAGTTAAGAGGTCATTATAATAGTCCAAGAAGGAAAGATGGTGGTTTGAACTATGGTAACACAATACTGAGGGAAGCAGTGGAAGGTAGAAGACATATGAATAGATTATTGAAGATGAAAAGAGGGAGCAGTTAAGGGCCACTCCTAGGATTCTGGTTGGAGTAGTTAAGTGGACCATCGTGGCACTTATTCAGTGTAGGGAGGCTGGGAGAGGAGTAGTTTTGTGGAAGAGGCAATAAATTCACTATATGATGTGCATTTGAGGTGTTTACATGACATATAAGTGAAGATGGAAGTAGGAACTTGGCAATAATTGTCTGGAGTTCAGTAAATGTGTAGTTTCTGTATGGATTTAGCAATTATCAGCATATTGATGAAAACTGAAAAAATTGCAAAAAACAGTTTCTCTGGGTACTAAGTTTACAGTGAAAAGAGAAGAATACCTTGCTTAGTGCATAGAGGAAGTTTAATATTTGAGTGTTGCTTGGAGGAGGAGTTTCCTTCAAAGGCGGCCAAGAAATGAAAAGAGATAAACAAGAAAACCAGGAGTATGTGGTTCTATGAAGCTAAAGATGTCAGAGAGTGTTAAAATAAAGTAGTTTTCGATGTTTAATGATGCACTGAAAGGCCAAATAATATAAGGACTGATCACTATCCAATGGAGTCAATTAATGACGAGTCATTCACTTCTTTCAATGATAATCTCTCATCATTTCCTATGTGCATGACATAGTTTTATTGGAATTGATATGATTACTTTCAGCTTCAATTTCAATTACTATTTTACCTAAATTTGTTAGAATGATATTACACAGCTCTCAGGCATATAGCCATGGCAACTAGCAATTGGTTAAACACTTGAAACCTACCAGTTCATGCAGTTTCCTTATATTGTCTGTGAAACAAGGTAGATGACATAGCGAAATCAGAACTATTATTTTATGTGTATCTGATAAATCCATAACATGTCCTTTGGTAAATTCCATGTGAGCCCCACCCTAGGGTTAGGCACCTTCTATATGGGATTTCTTGGTTTTAAAAGAGTTATATTATGTACATACTTACCTTCTATGAAGAAATCCCTACAGACCAAATAATCTTCAGCATTCAAAAAATATTCTGATATAATGTACATGTGATAGGCAGTTGGCAAAGCATTTTATTTATTGTTGGTTAGTGTGTACTTGTGTGGTAGAGCTACTTTCTGGAACTTCTCAAATTTCCCCTTCCTAAGAGTAGCCCTAACTGACCCAGCATGGGAAACAGAAGACTGTTTTGACAGGAGCCTTCCCAGAACAAGATGAAATCAGCCCTGGGTTAGATAGCCCCAGGGAATTATTCAAGGGCAGATCTCATGGAAGATCTGACAGGACCAACGCCACCAGTTTCAGATGCTCTCTTTGATGGTTTAATGAATGTTATAAAGGTGTATATTTTTGCATATTTTCTAGGCATGCAGCATTATTTATAAGCTGATAAATAACCATTGTTTAGACATTGACTTTTTTAAATTGCATGTTATCAAGAAAACTGCTTTCTTCTCTCTTAGTCATGGCTCTCCACACTGGCTGTGCATGAGAGTCGCTGGAAGGACTGTGTAAATTATACAGTGATCCAGAAGTCATCTCTGGAAACTGTAGCTCAGTATTACTGGAGTAAGGCCCAGGACTCTGTATTTTAAATGTTTCACAGAAATTTCAAATGCATATTTCTGGCTGGGAATCACAGTAATGCTATCAAAGCTAATATCACTGATGGCTTGTTGGTGGCTGTCTCAGTGGCAGAAGTGCTTAGCAAAATGATCTTTTTACACACTGCAAGACTGCAGAGAAACACTTCCAATGCTGAAAATAAATGTAACTTTTGGCTGTAAAAATGACTCAATCCTGTCCCTTGGAGGCAAGATAATAAATCTCTATGAATTTGTCCCTGAGGAAAAATTTTCATTTTCAGAACACTTTGCCATTTTTATAATGGGGGAAAGAGCAGTAAAATGCTTGTGGCAAAACAGCAGTTCAGAGCTCCACATACTGACTTCTTTTGAACAAAATTTGATGGTGTCAATGAAAACTGTCCGTTTACTTTGGTAACCAAAGAAGGTATGACATTTTCCTATTTTTTTCTGTTAAGTGCAATGAAGATATTTTCATCAGCTTCAGGAAAGAGAAGCATACAAAGTCTTAATATACCTATGTATCCATCAATCATTTTAGTAAGAGAATGACAAAAGTTTATCTTTAGTGTTAAAATTCATGGCCTTTTTGATTATCCATACATATGTTGGATATGAATCCTTTATTGTGCATAAGCCCAGGTAACCTTGATTAGCTTCGTTCTAAGAGATAACTTCTACGCCATTTATAGGCATGCTTGTAACTGTAAACAAGTCATTTATACTTTAACTCAGCTTCTTTATTTGGAAAACAAAGACATTTGGTGATATTTTCAAATTGTATGTAATGTTTAGCATGTTCAAGTTTCCACAAACTAAAGCCCCTAGGCCAAATGTGCTGATCTCCTAATTTTTGTATATAAAGTTGTAGTGAAACACTGCCATGCCCATCCATTTACATATTGTCTATACCTGCTTCTGCATTACACTAGCAGAGTGTAACAGTTGTGACAGAGACTATATAGCTCACAAATCCTAAAATACTTCCTATATGGTAATTAATAGAAAAAATTTTCTGACTCCTGTCTTAGACTGTTACAACACGATATCCAGTTGAAAACTGCTGTAACTATAATGGATTGATTTGTTCACATATCCAGAGATAGGTGGGTGCTTAATATTAATATTTTTGTGTTACAATGATGTCATCCAGGACCAAGTGGTCTGTAGTATCTCTGTACATGGTTGCAAGATGACTTTAACTAGTCAAAGCAACTTACAAAGAACTTATAATATCCAGTTAGAAAGAAAATTATTTTTTTTATTTAATGTGTATGGGTAAGGGTCTTTCTATTACGGAAAAAAACATTTCCTAAAAGCCTCCAGCAGGCTTACATTTGGTTCCACTGGCCATTATTTAGTCACATGAACATACCTAAACAAAACACAAGGTAGAAGAATAGAATTACCGAAACTGACTTAGGGCCTGGGAGAGAATCATCTGTGAACAATTGGCACTCTGTCAGCAAGAACAAGTTAGGGATGGATGTGGGCTAGACATCCACCAGTGTCTACCAATGGGCCTAAAAACAATCAGATGGACTGGTATTTGGATCGGTGCTATAAAATTTCCTAGCTGCATAACTAGCCACGGTAAACATATTTGCCAAATGGTGATAGTGTCATTCTCAGTCTGTTTGTGTAAAGTGAAAATGTGATAACATGTGTTATGTTCCTAGCACATGGCTTCAACTTCCCAACTTTCCCTTTGGATGAATGGTGTGAGCATGAAGGCACTATCCAAGTTTTTCACCTAGTTCTCAAATTATTCATGTGATTTTGGGAGCTACCTTCAGTTGAGTCTCTATGAATGATGTACAAATCCAGCCATACTGGATGGTGAGTTATTAAAGAGACTGGACACTCTCTGTGCTCTTGCACACATAGGGCCAAACTTGCATTCATTTCACAAAGTGCTGTCTGAGAGATTCAGGTCATATGCCTTCCACGCTGCCTATAAAATAAAGCTTCTTTAGAGTCATCTAAACTTCAAGCTATGAGCCTGCCTCTGCCAAAGGATTTTCTTTCAGTAATGAAAAGATAAGCAAATGAGTCATATTCATATGTATACATATATATATATATATATATATATACACACATATATGTATTTCTCTTAAACAAATGGTCTAAATGTTTACAGCTTCTAATTCTTTTTGTAAAATTTTTAAAACACATAACCATGATTTTCTTCTAGAATGAATTTCACACCATCAAAGATACTATCCTGGTTTCTTCTTGGGTAAAGATACATTTTATTTTTCTATTTACTTTGTATTCATTTAGGGATGAAAGAGACTCTTATTAACAAATGAATTTAAGATTATGAAGATTTTCTCTTTGACATAATTTTGTCAGTTAATTTTCAGGCATGATGTGTGTTACAATTAAGAGTCTGCCTAAAGTCATCATCAGTGGAAAGTACATTGTAACAAAAACCAATGATTTATATATGGCTAATACCTGACAATATTAGATCATTCCAAACATTTTGTCTAAGAATCAAGAGACATTCACAGATTCACAAACATTTTCAGCAGGAGTGTATTGCAAATTATGTTTCTAAATCTGGTACCTATCTGATGTCTACATACAATTTTACAAAGTGATATTAGCTAGAAATGCCATATAATTGGACCTTGGTCTTTGGTGTACACAACATTTCCTCTAGGTCTAGTCAACATAGAGTATAAGGGATGGAGCACAATATTTTCATGATATGTCACACAATAACTTCTGTATATGTGTATACAGATATAATTTTATATTTATATAATTTACACACACACACACACACACACACACACACACAGAGTAACTTTATCTGGTTTGGCTGAATGTCTTTTGATTAATGTATCAATCCTTAAAAGCCAAGATAGGGCTATTAAATTATATAATAAAATCTGCACATATACATTTATTAAGAGAGACTATAGCATACTGATTAAGAGTAAGGACTTTGAACTTTGAAGATATATTTCACATCTATTTGTTAGCTATGTGCTTTGAAGATATATTTCACATCTATTTATTAGCTATGTGGTCTCCTTAACTTCAGTTCCTTATCTTTAAAATTGGATCTTGGAGCCACCACATTGAGTTGTAAATGTTGAATATGCATATAAAGTATTTAGAGTGATACCTGGCATAGAGTAGGTGCTCAATAAAAATAGATACCACTCATTAATATTACCACTATCATTATTCTTATAACTCCATGCTGGAGAAGCAAAG
Source organism: Balaenoptera musculus (assembly GCF_009873245.2). Taxonomy (NCBI): domain Eukaryota; kingdom Metazoa; phylum Chordata; class Mammalia; order Artiodactyla; family Balaenopteridae; genus Balaenoptera; species Balaenoptera musculus. The sequence goes on from NC_045788.1 coordinate 93,086,387, forward strand.
AATAAAACAAGCACTGATGGGAATTCAAGGTGCTAGAGACAATAAAATGTTTGTTTAAAATGCTTAAAATCCAACCTAAATGCCCATCGACAGATGAATGGATAAAGAAGATATGGTACATACATACAATGGAATATTACTCAGCCATAAAAAGGAATGAAATTGGGTCATTTGTAGAGACTGTCATAGAGAGTGAAGTAAGTTAGAAAGAGAAAAACAAATTTTGTATATTAACACATATATGTGGAATCTAGAAAAAGGGTACAGATGAACCAGTTTGCAAGGTAGAAATAGAGACATAGATGTAGAGAACAAACGTATGGACACCAAGGGGGAAAGCAGGGTCGGGGTGGGTGGTGGGATGAACTGGGAGATTGGGGTTGACATATATACACTAATTTGTACAAAATAGATGACTAATAAGAACATGCTGAAAAAAAAATAAATAAAATTTAAAAAAATTAAAAAGAAAATTAAAAAAAGAAAACAAAATCTGAAATATGCATTGTGTGTTCAATAATTATTTATTGGAGACCTGCAATGAGAAAGCACTCTTGGGGTGAGAGAGTATGAAGATAAATAAGACCACAGTCTCTGCCCTTCGTGAACTTACCGTCTGGAAGAGACATCAGGTATGTTTACAAATAATGAAGGGGTGATGGAAGAGAGAAAAAGCTCTATATGTGGGTTGTGTATGGAAGTAGTCCATCTAAAACTTCCTAATGGCATCATCAATGCAATGGTGCCTGGGGTGTCCCAGGGAACCCGGTATTTTTAAGGAATGCCTTTTACTTTTGGAAAATCAAAGTCCTAGAAAAGAAATCTGTATTATTGATTTCTCTTTCTCTAAGGCAATTATGGAATTCTTCTTCATAAAATGAGATGTTTTAAAGTGTAAATAAATAAATAAATAAAATGCTTAAAAGCATAAATCAAAACCATTAAAAATGTTAAAAGACAGGGAGAGGAAATAAAAGTAAAAAAATATTCATTTTATTAAATATATGTATATATAAATATATAATGAAGTACTGATATCATATATGTAAAACCAGTACATTATTATATGAGTATATGTACAACTTATGTATAATATATATCATATATCAGTACATTATTATACCAGTACATACATATAATAAAAACACAAAGATGAATTTAAAGGCAAAATAGATACAGCTGTGGAGAGAATTACCATGAACACAGCAAAAAGGGATAACGATAAGTAAAGAGGTGAGGTTGAGAGGCATGGGGAATAAAAGAGGAAGGTCTAACAGATGTCTAGTAAGATTTCCATAATAAATAGGGAGAATGGGGGTAATGTAGTGAAGAGAAATAATTAGAAATAAAGACTGAGATGATGAATAAATGAAAGACTGAAATGATGAAATAAAATGAATCTTCATATTCAATAATTATACAAAGTAGAATATAAATAAAAAATTAATGCAGACAATAGAACAGTTTATAGGGCATAAATAACATAGTATCAATATGAATGCATTTCAAAAACACACTGTTGAGTTTTTTAAAAAGTATCAAAAGGGTTCATCTAGGGTTGACTCCATTCATATAAATTCAAAACTGTGCAAGAAAACTGTTTACAAATATAAACAAAAAGTAAAAGAAAAAACATTTCATTTTTATTCATACAGTTTAGGGATATAAATGTAAGGCAAAGTTTAAAACCATATTTGGAAATAATATACACTGGATTTAGTAGGGCTGAAAGGGGTATGAGATTTAAGCTATATCTCGAATATTTTATGCCTTTGAAAAATAATTTAAAAAGGGAACTGTGGCCAATATAGCAAAATATTAACATTAGTTTATTGGTAGTGGTTGGTGCATTAGGATATGTTATATTCTTTTCTGTGCATTTAAAATATTTCAAAAAAATGTTAATCATTGAGCTCTAATGAGATTTAGGATTTAACAAAAGACTATTCTTAAGAGAAAATCCTATGGGGAATTCTTCATTAATTAGGTGGTTAACACAGACGTTTGGAAACAGAAAAAAAATTTTTTCCCAAAAGACCCAAATAAGCTGAACTACAAGGAATGTACCTTATCTCTCAGAAAATTAGGGAGCTATGTCAGTCTTGCCAGGAACTGAAACTGTGGTTCCAGAGAGTCTAAGAATTTCAGTACTGATACATATTCTACTAAGGGTAATTTCAAGAGACATCTATAAACCAGATGCTCCAAATTCAACCTTTACCAGCACAATTATAAAAATGATTTAATGTAGAGGATCTATAAATAGGTTTTCCTAAAAATTAAAAATGTCTTTACTGAGAACATAAATGTTAAAGTTGAAACAATGAAAACAAACACATGCAAACTGAGTAAACCCAAATCACACAAATGTTCTTTCTCTATGCTTGAAGGCAAGCATCTGTTTCCATAAGAACAGAAAAAATATTCAAGCTACTGTCAAGCAGTATGCAGTGATTTCACTATATTTTCTGTTTACAATGTGGTTAAGGTTCAGTGATAAAAGAAATTTTATAGGGGTAAGAATTGTGTAGAATATGAGATCAGACCACGAATCAGGTCCCCTCTGTTTTCAATCCTCTCTCTGCTACTCTTATGCTGACACAGCAGAACGTTTCTAGAAGCAGGAGGAGTGAACACTGCACTTTTCATGGTGTCATCTTTCAGTCATAATGTTAGGCTATGGTCCCTTCTGCTTGATTCTCATGACTGATGGAAGGAGCTGATCAAATTTTAAAAATCATTACACCAAATGATGTCTTTCAGCATTACACCAAAGACAGTCTGTATCTTATTGGCACAATAAGAGAGATAGAAAATGGGAATTAGCTCTCTATGTCTTTACAGTGCTGTTTCCTTTATTAAATTTTTGTTTTGAAATTATGCACACACATATATATTCATTTTATAAAAATTATGATGTGCTTAAGAGTAGCTATGTCTATACCTGTATCTATTTCTAAAAGCTACAGTCTCACCACTCAGAAATAATCATTGTTATTCATATACATATTCATACTTATTATTCTTAAGACGTAAAAGCTCTTATTTTCCAGTTTTGTGATTTGTTTTATTTTTGGCCTAATAACACGGGGCAAATGTCTTTCTAGGCAAATGCATATTTATCAATTTCTGACGGTTTAATTACTACCAGTTTAACTTATTTCCATTGTATTTTAAGGTCTGGGGGTTCTGAACATCCTTGTACAAATGTGGAATGGCAGATCCTACAAAATGAACCTATGTAGAGACAAAGCATGATACTCCAAACTAGAACTTCTTTTCTCTGACTTTGAAGAGCTGATCTTGAAACCAAGCAGGACACTGTGGGGCCTTCCTGGGGACAGAAACCCTGACCCCCACTCCCTGCCCCATGTCGTCCATCTCCTGTTTGTAAAAAAAAAAAAAAAAAAAAAAAAAAGCTTTAGCCTCCTAGGTCTTCCCCGAGTTCCAAAAAACAAATTTAATCTGAGGAGTAAAAAAATACAGGAAGAAAGGAAAACAGTCAAGCAGGACAAAATAATAATAGTTTAGCCATAAAACAAAGGCAAGGATATTTAGTTCCTCCTCAAGGGCTATAGATAATATCCTGAGCCATATCTTTGTGTTGCTTTACAGATACTAAACTTCTACCAGGTGGAAGAAGCTAACTGCATGATGACCATGAAGACATAGCCCCCCAGATGGGCTGGAGCCTGAGGACTGATAATGCTGACCCCTGTGACCTGACATGGTTACCTCACCACCTACCAATCAGAGAACTGTACATGAGCTGATCCTGTACCCGGAGACCCTCTCCCTCACTTTGTCTTTAAAAACCCTTCCTTAGACGCCATGGGAGAGTTTGAGTCTTTTGAACAGAAGCTGCCCATTATCCTTGCTTGGTCCCACTTGCAATAAAAGCTGTACTTTCCTTCATCAACACCTGGTGTCAGTGGATTGGCTTTACGGTGCATGGGCAAGAAGACTGAAGTTTGGCTCGGTAACAGTCTGAAAGCCAAACATCAATCATATTCTTCTTATTTATTTATTTATTATTGGAATAAAATTGCTTTACAATGTTGTGATAGTTTCTGCTGTACAATGACATGAATCAGATATATGTATACCTATATCCCCTCCTTCTTGGACCTCCCTCCCACCTCCCCATCCCACGCATCTAGGTCATCACAGAGCACCAAGCTGAGCTCCCTGTGCTATACAGCAGTTTCCCACTAGCTATCTATTTTACACGTACTAGTGTATTTATGTCAAACATAATCTCCCAATTTGTCCCACCCTCCCCTTCCCCCACTGTGTCCACATGTCTGTTCTCTATGTCTATGTCTCTATTCCTGCCCTACAAATTGGTTCATCTGTACCATTTTTCTAGATCCCACATATATGCGTTAATATTTGATATTTGTTTTTCTTTCTGGCTTACTTCACTCTGTATGACAAACTCTAGGTCCATCCACATCTCTACAAATGACCCAATTTTGTTCCTTTTTATGGCTGAGTAATAGTCCATTGCATATATATATACCACATCTTCTTTATCCATTCATGTATCATTAGACATTTAGGTTGTTTCCATGTCCTGGCTATTGTAAATAGTGCTGCAGTGAACACTGGGGTAGATGTGTCCTTTTGAATTATGGTTTTCTCAGGGTATATACCCAGTAGTAGGATTGTTGGGTCATATGGTAGTTCTATATTTAGTTTCCTAAGGAACCTCCATAATGTTCTCTATAGTGGCTGTATCAATTTACATTCCCTTTTTCTCCACACCCTCTCCAGCATTTACTGTTTGCAGATGTTTTTAATGATGGCCATTCTGACCAGTGTGAGGTGATACCTCATTGTAGTTTTGATTTGCATTTCTCTAATAATTAGTGATGTTGAGCAGCTTTGCATGGGCCTCTTGGGCATCTGTATGTCTTCTTTAGAGAAATGTCTATTTGGGTCTTCTGCTCATTTTCTGATTGGGTTGTTTGTTTTTTTGATATTGAGCTGCATGAGTTATTTGTATGTTTTGGAGATTAATCCTTTGTCCGTTGCTTCATTTGCAAATATTTTCTCCCATTCTGAAGGTTGTCTTTTCGTCTTGTTTATGGTTTCCTTTGCTGTGCAAAAGCTTTTAAGTTTCATTTGTTTATTTTTGTTTTTATTTTCATTAATCTAGGAGGTGGGTCAAAAAAGATCTTGCTGTGGTTTATATCAAAGGGTGTTTTTCCTATGTTTTCCTCTAAGAGTTTTATATTGTCCAGTCTTACATTTAGGTCTTTAATCCATTTGGAGTTTATTTTTGTGTATGGTGTTAAGGAGTGTTCTAATTTCATTCTTTTACATGTGGCTGTACAGTTTTCCCAGCACCACTTATTGAAGAGTCTATCTTTTCTCCACTGTATGTTCTTGCCTCCTTTGTCATAAATTATGTGACCATATGTGTGTGGGTTTATCTCTGGGCTTTTTATCCTGTACCATTGATCTATGTTTCTGTTTTTGTGAGAGTACCATACAGTCTTGATTACTGTAGCTTTGTAGTATAGTTTGAAGTTGGGGAGCCTAATTCCTCCAGCTCCATTTTTCTTTCTCATGATTGCTTTGGCTATTCGGGGTCTTTTGTGTTTCCATACAAATTGTAAAATCTTTTGTTCTATTCTGTGAAGAATGCCATTGGTAGTTTGATAGGGATTGCATTGAATCTGTAGATTGATTTGGGTAGTGTAGTCATTTTCACAATATTGATTCTTCCAATCCAAGAACATGGTATATTTCTCCATCTGTTTATGTCATCTTTGATTTCTTTAATCAGTGTTTTATGGTTTTCTGAGTACAAGTCTTTTGCCTCCTAAGGTAGGTTTATTCCTAGGTATTTTATTCTTTTTGTTGTGATGGTAAATGGGATTGTTTCCTTAATTTCTCTTTCTGATTTTTCGTTGTTAGTGTATAGGAATGCAAGAGATTTCTGTGCGTTAGTTTTGTATCCTGCAACCTTACCAAATTCATTGATTAGTTCTAATAGTTTTCTGGTGGCATCCTTAGGATTTGCTATATATAGTATCATGTCATTTTCAAACAGTGACAGCTTTACTTCTTCTTTTCCAATTTGTATGCATTTTATTTCTTTTTCTGCTCTGATCGCCATGGCTAGGACTTCCAAAACTATGTTGAATAAGAGTGGTGAGAGTGGACATCCTTGTCTTGTTCCTGATCTTAGAGGAAATGGTTTCAGTTTTTCACCATTGAGAATGATGTTTGCTGTGTGTCTGCCATATATAGCCTTTATTATGTTGAGGTAGGTTCCCTCTATGTCCATTTTCTGGAGAGTTTTTATCATAAATGGATGAATTTTGTCAAAAGCTTTTCCTGCATCTATTAAGATGATCAGATGGATTTTATTCTTCAGTTTATTAATGTGGTGTATCACATTGATTGATTTGCATATATTGAAGAATCCTTGCATTCCTGGGATAAATCCCACTTGATCACGGTGTATGATCCTTTAAATGCATTGTTGGATTCTGTGTGCTAATATTTTGTTCAGGATATTTTCATCTATGTTCATCAGTGATATTGGCCTGTGATTCTTTTTGTGTGTGTGACATCTTTTCTGGTTTTGGTATCAGGGTGATGGTGGCCTCGTAGAACGAATATGGGAGGGTTCCTCCCTCTGCAATATTTTGGAAGAGTTCGAGAAGGATCAGTGTTAGCTCTTCTCTAAATGTTTGATACCATTCACCTCTGAAACCATCTGGTCCTGGACTTTTGTTTGTTGGAAGACTTTTAATTACAGTTTCAATTTCATTACTTGTGATGTCTGTTTATATTTTCTAATTCTTCCAGTTTCAGTCTTGGAAAATTTACCTTTTCATGAATTTGTCCATTTCTTCGTGGTGGTCCATTTTATTGGCATATAGTTGTTTGTAGTAATCTCTTATAGTCCTTTGTATTTCTGCAGTGTCATTTGTGATTTCTCCCTTTTCATTTCTAATTTCATGGATTTGCATCCTCTACCTTTTTTTCTTGATGAGTCTGGCTAAAGGTTTATCAGTTTTGTTTACCTTCTCAAAGAACCAGCTTTTAGTTTTATTGATCTTTGCTATTGTTTTCTTTGTTTAGATTTCATTTATTTCTGCTATGATCTTATGATTTCTTTTCTTCTACTGACTTTGGATTTTCTTTGTTCTCTCTCTAGTTGCTTTAGGTGTTAGGTTAAATTATTTATTTGAGATTTTTCTTGTTTCTTGAGTAGAGATTGAATTGCTGTAAACTTCCCTCATAGAGCTTCTTTTGCTGAGTCCCATAGGTTTGGGTTGTCATGATTTCATTGTCACTTGTTTCTATGTATTTTAAAATTTCTTCCTTGATTTTTTCAGTGATCTCTTGGTTATTTAGTAGTGCACTATTTAGCCTTCATGTATTTGCGTTTTTTGCAGTTTTTTTCCTGTAACTGATTTCCAATCTCATAGCGTTGTGGTCAGAAAAGACGCTTGATATGATTTCAGTTTTCCTAAATTTTCCAAGGCTTGATTTCTGACCCAAGATGGGATCTATCCTGGACAATGTTCCATGTGCACTTGAGAAGAAAGTGTATTCTGCCACTTTTGGGTGGAATGTCCTATAAATATCAATTAAATCTATCTGGTCTATTGTGTCATTTAAAGCTTGTGTTTCCTTATTTAGTTTGGATGATCTGTCCATTGGTGTAAGTGGGGTGTTAAAGTCCCTGACTATCACTGTGTTACTGTTGACTTCCCCTTTTATGATTGTTAGCATTTGCCTTATGTATTGAGGTGCTCCTATGTTGGATGCATAAATATTTACAATTGTTATATCTTCTTCCTGGATTTATCCTTTGATCATTATGTAATGTCCTTCCTTATCTCTTGTAAAAGTCTTTATTTTAAAGTCTATTTTATTTGATATGAGTATTGCTACCCCAGCTTTCTTTTGATTTCCATTTGCATGGAATATCTTTTTCCAGCCCCTCACTATCAGTCTGTATTTGTCCCTAGGTCTGCAGTGGGTCTCTTGTAGACAGCATATATACGGGTCTTGTTTTGTATCCATTCAGCCAATCTATTTCTTTTGGCTGGAGCATTTAATCCATTTACATTTAAGGTCATTATCGATATATATGTTCTTATTACCATTTTCTTAATTGTTTTGGGTTTGTTTTTGTAGGTCTTTTCCTTCTCTTGTGTCTCCTGCCTAGAGAAGTTCCTTTAGCATTTATTGTAAAGCTTGTTTTGTGGTGCTGAGTTCTATTAGCTTTTGCTTGTCTGTAAAGCTTTTGATTTCTCCATCAAATCTGAATGAGATCCTTGCTTGATAGAGTAATCTTGGTTGTAGGTTTTTCTCTTTCATCACTTTGAGTATATCCTGCCACTCCCTCCTGACCTGCAGAGTTTCTGCTGAAAAATCAGCTCATATCCTTATGGTGATTCCTTTGAAGGTTATTTTTTGTTTTTCCCTTGCTGTTTTTAATATTTTTTCTTTGAATTTATTTTTTGTTAGTTTGATTAATATGTGTCTTTGTGTGTTTCTCCTTGGATTTATCCTTTATGGGACTCTCTGCACTTCCTGGACTTGATTGACTATTTCCTTTCCCATGTTAGGGAAGTTTTCCACTATAATCTCTTCAAATATTTTCTCAGACCCTTTCTTTTTCTCTTCTTCTTCTGGGACCACTATAATTCAAATGTTGTTGTATTTAGTGTTGTCCCAGAGGTCTCTGAGATTATCTTCAATTTTTTTCATTCTTTTTTCTTTATTCTGCTCCTTGGTAGTTATTTCCACCATTCTGTCTTCCAGCTCACTTATTTGTTCTTCTGCCTCAGTTATTCTGTTATTGCTTTCTTCTAGTGTATTTTTCATTTCAGTTACTGTGTTGTTCATCTCTGTTTGTTCTGTAGTTCTTCTAGATCTTTTTTAAACATTTCTTGTATTTTCTCAATCCATGCTTCCATTCTATTTCCGAGATTTTGGATCATCTTTACTGTCATTACTCTGAATTCTTTTTCAGGTAAGTTGCCTCTTTCCTCTTCATTTATTTGGTCTTGCAGGTTTTTACCTTGCTTCTTCATCTGTGACATATTTTTGTCATCTCTTTTTTTTTTAATTGGTCAGATTGTGTTTCTGTCTTACTGGTTGTTCGGCCTGAGGCTTCCAGCACTGGAGGCTGTTGGGTAGAGCTGGGTCTTGGTGCCAAGATGAGGACCTCCAGGAAACCTTACTCCAATGAATATTCCCTGGGGTCTGAGGTTCTCTGTTAGTCCAGTGGTTCAGACTCAGAGCTCCCACCACAGGAGCTCAGTCCTGGCCCTGGCTTGTGAACCAAGATCCCACAAAGAGTAAAAAATAAAATAAGATTAGAAAACTAACAGATATGTTAGAAAGAATAAAAAAATAACTATTTAGATGAAACAACAACCAGAATGTAAAGCAGAATGACAGTAGTAAAAAGAGGAGAAAAAAATAAAAGCCAGAAAAGGCCTTGGCTGTGGGGGGCGGGGCTTAGGCCAGGGTGGGGTTTAGGTGGTAGGCAGGGCCTGTGCTTAGGACCCACAGGGAGGGAAAAGACATGGGGGGGAGAGGGTGTGGCTTAGGCTCAACTCAGCTGGAGGGGCCCAGGAGTGCCTCTGGCTTTGGAGGGCAGAGGACCAGGTCCAGGACCCCAGCAGTTTCACTAGGTCCGAGAGGACAGGGGAAATGCTAGGCATGTTCTCCCCATCCTCTGATCCCAGAGGTCTTCTGCCCATTTTCCTCTCTTCTTCTTCCCCCACTCCATTCCTCCTATGCTCCTAGGACCCATGTGGCTGGAGGCAGCCTGGGAGGGTGGAGGACCAGGCCCAGGAACCCAGCAGGCTTCCTGTGGCCTGATTGGGCAGGGTAAGTGCTAGGCACACTTCACCCTGATTCTCTGAGCCTCTGAGGGTCCCTCCAGGCATGGGAACCCCTCTCCTCTCCCAGACATCCCTCAGGGGCACTGGTCCTGTCCAGTCTCCACTTCCCCTCCCCACTCACTACCTCCCACATCCTACCCAGTTGCTCAGGGGTTCCTCCCATCTCCTTGGGCATCAAGGTCCTCCACCAGCGTCTGGCAGGTCCCCTAGTTGTAGGGAGACTCGAACTCCATGTCCTCCCCCACCTCTGTCTTGACCAATCATGTTCTTCTTTTACAAACATTACTCCGTGCCCTTTTTCTGGACAAATAAATTCCATACAAGAAGTTACCAATTCTGAATGAATAACACAACACTGTACAGATGCATTCTCAATAGCCTACAACTGCATGCCAATTTGAAAAATTGGGGTCTTTAAGTAAAAAGATGATAATGATGACGATCATTATTATGATATACTGATATTACTATGTAAAATACTGAGCCTGGGTTAACAGACTATGAATTTAGTAGATATTAGCATTGAAATGCCATTTTGTGGATTTCACTCAAATATATAAACTTGATGTTTCCTTTCGAGAGTCTTATTTGAGGTTCATAAATAATAAAATCAAAAGATTATATTTTAATGTGGTTGGTTATTTATGGATACGAACATTTGTGAAAAATATAAGTATCTCTTATAGAGCTACTTTTCCAGCATGTCAATGGCATAGGGTCATGTGAATAGTTGCAAAACTGAGGAATTGTTAAATTGATATATTATAGGAATAAAAATTAATGCTAAGTATTTTTCTACTAACTCTTGCCAAATTTATAGATATTATCAATCCACCTACCTATGATAGATAATACTTAATTTTCTGCATGTGTTTTTTAATTGTAAAATAAAGACTTCCTGACATTATAAAAGTTGCTATAAAAGTTGACATTTAAGCAAGATCTACTACACAGGATGTGAATGTAGAGGGTCTTGTGTTTTACCAATTACTTTTATTAAAATAGTAGATAAATTGGAAGCAGCTAATATTATAAGCTGCTTTTCCTCCTGTTACTAAAGCCATGTAAAAGTGATGTTAGGAACAAGGGCTGTCGGGAAAAGCTGAAAGAGATAATATTCTTCAACCAAGTAGGAACCTCTGCCCAGACCAACAGAGTGTTCTGCACAATATCATACTCTTATGTACCATATTATCAATTACAACAGATGGTATAATTGGAAGGACAAAATAATGATTAATTACAAAGCACTCTTCCCCAGGCTTTCAGAAATAAAACATGCACTGTAGGGAGTATGCTTATGCAGTCTCATCCAGTATTCATGAAGATCAGCTACTCTCAACCTAAGATGAATGACAAAAAGGAGTATTAACCCTGTAGTTATAAATCAGCCTCACTACAAGTTTCTTTCCCACTAAAAGATCAAAATATGTCTTATAAAACTTAATGATCAGAATCAACATATTTGCAACTGGTTGCTGTTGGTTTAATGTTTACAGTTTGAAAATAAGATGTGTTTGGGCTTCCCTGTTCGTGCAGTGGTTGGGAGTCTGCCTGCTAGTGCAGGGGACACGGGTTCAGGCCCTGGTCTGGGAAGATCCCACATGCCGCAGAGCAACTGGGCCCATGAGCCGCAACTACTGAGCCTGTGCGTCTGGAGCCTGTGCTCCGCAACGGGGGAGGCCGCGGCAGTGGGAGGCCTGTGCACCGCGATGAAGAGTGGCCTCCGCTTGCCACAACTGGGGAAAGCGCTTGCACGGAAACAAAGACCCAACACAGCCAAAAATTAGTTAATTAATTAATTAATTAAAAAAAAAAAAAAGAAAGTAACAAATGTTCAAGTACAATTGGTGTCTTTAAAAAAAGAAAAAGATGTGTTTAAAATCAAGCAATGATGGCATTTAAACAATATTTTGAGGTTTCCTTTTGATGCCAGCAATGTTTACTAAACACCTGCTATGAACTGGGCATGAATATAGGTGTTGGTGACACAATCGTGAGCAATAGAAATACAGACCCTATTATCTTGGAGCTTGTAGTGAAGATGGGAAAAAAAAAGAATAAAGAAATAATACAAATACAATAAATGCTATGAAGAAAGAAGAATGAAATAAGAAAAAATGAAGGAAGAAAGGAATGCTACATAATATGTGGTCAGGGAATCTTTTCTGAGATGGCAGGGATGATCTGAGCTATATACAAATGCAAAGAAACTAGGTATATGGTGGTCCCATGGGTAGGACTCCACACTCCCAATGCAGGGTGCCCAGGGTTCGATCCCTGGTCGGGGAGCTAGATCCCGCATGTTGCAACTAAGAGTCCGCATGCCGCAATTAAGACCTGGTGCAACCTAAATAAATAAATAAGAAACTAGGCATATGGTTATTTGGGGATGTATATTTCATACAAATAACATGGGCTGTACCATTCCTGAGGTGAGAGTATGGCTAATTTGAGATAAAATAAAAACAGCTAGTTTGACCAGAGATGAGGTTAGAGTGGTCAGCAGGACCAGAGCATATAGGGTCTATACACAACACATAAGCTCAGACTTTATTTTCAGGGAAACAGGAAGTCATTTGAGGATTTTAAGTAGGAGACAGTAATACAGTCTGATTCATAGCTTGACTGTATCACACTGGCTGTGTGAGGTAAGTGTAAAAGCAGAGACCTGTCATCTACACGAGGTGAAAGGCAGTTTAGAAAAATGTGACCGTAGTGGAAGTGGAGGAAGGAGCATAGATGACAGATATGCCAAGACCAGTGAATGAAAAGGAACAAGATGAAAAGAGTAACCAAAGATGTTTCCTAGTATTATGTCTTGAGAAAATTGGGAGACGATGGTGCCATTTTCTGAGACGGGGAAACCTAGGAGAAGAGGTAAATTGGAAAGTTAGTAAATCAAAACGGTTTTGGATTATTTGGGGTTTGAGGATACCTATTACAGTTGAAGGAAAAAATACCAAGAATGGAGTCTGGAGCTCAGGGATGATGCCACGACTGAAGATGTGAATGTGGGTGTCATGGACATAAAAAAGGTGTATAAATCCTAGGGACTGGAACCAAAAAGATCAAGATTGTTGGAACAGTGTGAGCACATAATAGGAAATCAGGTTCATGTGGGGCCTTACAGGTCATGTTAAAAACTTTACTTTCACTCCAAAGGAAATTGGGAGTGATTGAATTATAGGTTTTGTGTTTTCAAATATCCTTGCTGTGTGGAGAACATGCTGGAAGGAGTAAGATAGAAATTGGAAGACCTGTTATGATGTTATTGCAGAGGCAGGTGGAAGTATAGTTAACAATGGGAGTATTTACAAGTGCCCTGATTCTATATATATTTTGGAAGTAGAGACAAGAGGATTGCCTGAGAGATTAGATGGAGGGCTTGAGACAAAATGCTCTGTCAAAAATGACTCCCAGGTTTTTTGACCTGGGCAACTGAAAAGATGAAATGATCATCAACAGAAAGGTAGAAGGATGTGGGAGGAGTGTATAAGGGTTCTCCTGAGAAACAGAACCAATAAAAGATATATATAATATTGAATATATATGCCTGAGGTATATATAGCCTGAAGGCTTGAGACCCAGAGGAATGGAGGGTGTAAACTCCAGTCAGTAGGAGGGGAAAATGTGATGGGATGTCTCAGCTCAACTAGTGAGGCAGAAAAAAGGGGCAAATTCCTCCCTTCTCTGCCTTTTGTTCTATTCAGGTCCTCAACGGGTTGGATGATGCCCTACCACATTGGAAAGGACAATCTACTTTACAGAGTCCACCAATTTAAATGCTAATCTCATCCAGAAACATCACCACAGACTCAGCCAGACATAATGTTTAATCGGGATACCCCATGGCCTGTCAAGTTGACACATAAGATTAACTATCACATGCAGCTTTGGGTAGAATAGGAGGAGTTCAGTTTTTATGTGTTTACTTTAAGGTATGTATCTAGATTACCAGGTGGATAGTTTTATGCTGATGGAATTGGCAGAAGAGAAAAGAGTAGTCCCAGTGTGTTAGTTGCCCCAGTATCATATAAGTTTACCAGGTTTAGCATGATAAAATAGAGCATATTTCACTTATGTACATCTTAAGCATAGGGGCTCTTCCATGAGAGTAGACAGTTGCCTGAATATTTTATTTAGTTTTTCATTTTGGAAATGTGTACAGGTATGCTCTGAGAGATTTAGAGACTTGGTCTCTAAATTTCCTAAAGTTTGACAGCCATAGTCTGTGAAATAGAATTTGTGTCAACAACCATTATGTCTATGGTGACTCTAGTAAAGATAGACATTTATTCACTGTCAATAGCTGTTCCCAATCATATCATAATTTTCTCTATGATGTCTGATGAATAACCTCAATCTTGTAAGGGATTTCACCCTATGTCCTAGCATTGACCTTCCGTTTTACATGTTCCTATATTTAAACTACGTATATAGTTTGGATGCAGATGGTGATTTTCATGGGGTGGGAGGAATTTTCAAATATAGGTGTTCTCAAGGAATGACATTAAAATCACTACACTGATTTGTCTTAGAATCTCAGGTTGGGCTTCTACCATTATTATTAGAAGTAAAGAAGTGTGATTTAGACTGTCACTATTCTTTCCCCCACTCCACCATTGTGAAGTAATTCTTCACAAGCCTATCTTGACTTCCTGTTTTATTAGACGAAGGTTTGATTCCATCCTAAAACATTAGCTCAGAACAAAGTAGCCATATGGGACACATTCTACCTTGAGATAAATAATTCTGGACAGCTTCTTATTTGATATTTTTCTTTCTATATTCTGTTTAAAGTTTGTCTACTACATAAACAAACTTCAAGTAGGGCATAGCAATCTATAGGCTGGGTTAAGTTCAGTTCAGCCAAATAAAATGTTAAATAACTTAGTTAAAGCTTATCTACAACAAAGCTGCCAAGTGAGAAAAACTGGGTCCCAGAGCTTCTCATAAAACAGACATTCTGGTGGGATTTCTTGTTCTTATTTCCTTATGACTTTTGGATATTCTAAGAACAGCTTTCTGTGTCTTTTCTGCAAAGAACAAGTGCATAGTGGTTTGATAAAAATAACAGAGAACTAATGATGATTACTATTTTTGGCTCTCAGTGGGTTTCATTCAGCATATTTGGTTCATGCATTTTAGAGTGGAGAACATTTAGTAGAAATAATCTGTGTGTTTCTATTTATGTTGTCCATGTTTATTGCCTTGTATTAAACCTAAGGGGATCTTTAAGGCCACCAACATTTTTGTGATTTACATTACATCTGAGTGAGAAAAAGAAATTAAATTATCTTCTACAAAGAGCAAATACTTTTCCTATTTGCTCTATTTATTATGTCCAGGCTTATTTTTACAAGATGATTTGAACTATTTCCACCAAAGGTGTATGAATACTAAATTTTATATCTTAACTACAGTAGATACTATATAATAAGGTGAAATAAAAGAGTTCTGCATTTTTAATGCTTTTACTTTTGATCAATAATGGCCTTATATAACCATGTGTTCCTTATGATTTTCTGATATTTCCTACTTTAATGTAGAGGAATATTAACCTCTTTATTCGGTGAAAACATGAACTTCTCAGGAATTACTTAAAAAGATAATTAAAAATAAAAGAGAATAATAGATACTATAAATAATTTAACATAATACATGTAGGCAGGAAGGATGATTTTCTATATGGGGGTATAATCTGATAGCAGGGAATAAAGCAATAAAAGATGTCTCATCTTTTAAAATTTGTAAAAATATATCAATACTGCATGTGTGTGTATTCACTTACTGGGTAAAGCCTGAACATTACTGATATAGAAAGTTTCATGATACTGTGCAAAAAACCAGGAACATAATACGTTTTTACCATTGGACTAAACGTAATGCTTGTTTATTTATTTTTTTTACCTGCATCAATTTATAAACTTGTTTAGGTCATTATCCTTAAAATATTGATGTTATTTTATTATCATCTAAACTTGTTACTACCTATTCATTGACAACTTTCTAAAGACTGCTCAAAGACAGGTTGGTTCATTGGGTGAACTCCCTACTTTTTTTTCCTGCTTAACTCTAACTAATGACGTATTGCAGAAAGTTACTCCAATTAAAAAAAATTTTTTTCCCAAAATAAGAAAGAATAGCCTTATCTAAACTCTGGTAAGTTATTACAAGAGAAGAAGCCCATTCCTTCTGTTCTCCTATAATTCTTGAAGTCAATTGCAGCCTTTTCTCTTAATTTTAATTGCTAATTCATATTTATCAAAAAAGAAATATATAATAACAAGGAGCACAAAGCAGTCAATCTTTGCAGCTATCCCTTTAGCTTCATATCAGTTTATAATTATTACAAGGGACATATATAAAAATAAATAAATAAGCATATATATATATATATATTTATTTATATAAAAACAAGTAGAGGATAAAAAGCATACATGATCACTTACCCAGAGAATACCACTGTTAATATTTCAGTGTTTGCCTCCCAGTAGCCTTTCTGGGTTTCTAATAATACGCACACATATACATACACACCACACACAAAGAACATAAATTTCTCATGTCACAAGCTGAAGAAGGCAACAACCCCAGCTTCCATTATTTTTCCATGTCAGGGATTCATTTCTGTCTTGAGTTTTTCATTTATTCTTGGAAATAATTAGATTCTGGCCATGTCATTCTAGGACACTAAAAAACATAAGGGGATATTTTTGATTTAATTATCTAGGCACTCTACGCCACTATGTCTGTTCTACTCCTAGGACATCAACTAGATTGTTGGGTACTCTTTTTAGGGGAAGGTTGTTCTGGACGCTATTACTCCATGGACTTCCCCAAGGAAGCAAGACGCCCACCCCTTTTGTGCTTAGATATTCAAACACATCGACCTGTTCTCTAATCTCTCCCCAATGATTGATGTCTGCAGAGAGGTGGGGTGGGGGAATGGGGACAAAGTGTAGGGCCTCTCAGTTTATTCTTTTTCCCCTCCCAAACTCAGATGTTTGAAAAATCTTGATGTGGTAGCATATACTACCACTTCTTATAGACTCTACAATTTACTTTGCAACATTTTAAGGCTTAAAAGTTTAAATTTAAAAAAATTCAAGTTTTTGCAGCACAAATTTGTTTCTGTCAGCAATAACTAATAATTTCAAAGGCTACCTAGAAATTAAATTCCGTGAATTAGCTTCTTTCACACTAGTACAGCATACTTATCATCTTTTCTCTGCAATATCTCATCATCATCTTCTAGTTTTGTTGTTGGTAGGCGAAAGGTGTGGGGTTGAATTAGATAATGAAGAACTGCACTTTAAAAAATATTTCAAAGTATTTTCCTTGTACTTAGTCTTTAATATACTCTAAATATTTTAATTTGCAGATAATCATCTGCACAGAGCCTTTTGTAACATGTTTTTATGACTTAACTATGTATTGTGAACATCTCTCTCACATACTTTTAAATGGTTACCTAGATATCAAACAAATATGTGAGATTATAAATAATTATATATATATATAATTTTGGTCATTTGAAGTTAAGCTTATACAACCAATCTTGTTCCACTGAGGCAGTTCAGTACCACCTAGCTTTAAATTGAGTTTGATGCTTTTTATTTAGGTAAGCTTCTATAAAACTTTTAAGGATTTTAAGAAAGTACTTGAAAATGTTTAGTGTGTTTTCTCTAATAATTACCATATTTCACTCTTATGAGGCCAGCATTTAAAAAATAAAGTCACTGGAACATTCTCAAATTATGTCTGTGCTTTACATGTAAACCATTGACTAAAATAAAATTTGTTTATTAAAAAAAGAGAAAATAATTAGATTGAAGGTACATGAGTAAGACAGTGTCTAACCATAATAGTTCACAATAATACTAAAATATATTCTTGCTCATTTATACAACATTAAATTTTGCTATGTTGCTGGATGTTTGAAAAATGCATGATCTATGACAGTCCTTAAACATAATTACCATATAGTAAGCTCACAAATTTAAAGGATAGTGAGAATGGTTATGGTAATGTGTAGCTTATTCTGCAGGCAACAGGTTAATCTGTGCTTTCCTTTATTTTTAGATGTGTAATATTTACTGCTGTTTAAAATTTTTCCTTAATTGAAAATCTGAGAATTTTTATTTTTAGTGATTCTAGCTGAGCTGATTCTAAGTATTCATTTTGATTCTAGTCATTTGATCCATCTCCTGAAAGATTATATGTTCTTCAGGGTAGCAGAAACTGTTAATGAAGGCTTTTCCTGGTTTTCTTTGCAAACTTCATTAAAGTTCAATCTTACTTTTCCAAAAGAATAAAAGTGAACCATCTTTTCTTATGGTTCTGTACTTTAGAAAGTCCTAGACACACTTTTCAGAAGGTGGAAACTTTCAGTATCTAAGCACAGGTTGCCTTATAGCATTTGGTAAATATACTTTAAAGATGGTTTCATTTACTGGAAAGAAGGTAATTTTCTGGAAGCACTTGAAATCTATCATGATATGTATAAGAGTCAGACGTACTTTTTCGGTATGAAGCATTTTTCTTAATGGGTACTTGTTCACTGTTCTGTGCTATAGCTCTTGCTACTGTGGAGAGAGCAGGTCGACGGATAAGTGAATGGGTAGTCTTGAATATCAAGTAAAGGAATAATCCATTTTAGTGATCTTTGTCTCTGTCAGAGATAGTGTCTTATTCTCAAAAAGTCAACACGTTTGGGACTTTCCTGGTGGCGCAGTGGCTAAGAATCTACCTGCCAATGCAGGGGACATGGGTTCGAGCCCTGGTCCAGGAAGATCCCACATGCTGTGAAGCAACTAAGTCTGTGCGCCACAACTACTGAGCCTGTGCTCTAGAGCCCCCGAGCCACAACTACTCAGCCTGTGTGCCACGACTACTCAAGCCCGTGTGCCTAGAGCCCGTGCTCTGCAACAAACAGAAGCCACCACAATGAGAAGCCCACCCACCACAACTAGAGAGAGCCCGTGCACAGCAATGAAGACCCAACACAACCAAAAATAAATAAATAAATAAATTTATATTTTAAAAAGTCAACACGTTCGTGTATTTCTTTCTTTTTTTTTTTTTTTAATTTATTTATTTTATTTTTGGCTGCATTGGGTCTTCATTGCTGTGCGCGGGCTTTTCTCTAGTTGCGGAGAGCAGGGGCTATTCTTCATTGCGGTGTGCGGGCTTCTCATTTCGGTGGCTTCTCTGAATGCGGAACACGGTCTCTAGGCATGCGGGCTTCAGTAGTTATGGCACGTGGGCTCAGTAGTTGTGGCTCACGGGCTCTAGAGCGCAGGCTCAGTAGTTGTGGTGCACGGGCTGAGTTGCTCCGCGGCATGTGGGATCTTCCTGGAGCAGGGCTCGAACCCGTGTCCCCAGCATTGGCAGGCGGATTCCTAACCACTGCGCCGCCAGGGAAGTCCCGTTCGTCTATTTCTATATATTTTATAAAAAGGGGAAACATCCATATGTTTACTATGTGCTTTGAAATACATGGATACAAGTAAAATAATTCAACATTAGTATAATTATTATTTTGTTAATAAAATAGTTCAGAACTCAGCATGATAAATTTGATGAGTTGCAAAGACAACTGAGTTTACAAGTTTATTAGACTTACTTTTAAAGTCATAAATGAATGCCATCGCCTTTATAATGGAAAACACAAATTCTCTTCAAACTGGCATTTGGTTGGAAAAGATAAAACTAAGTTATTTCCATTCTGTTGTTACAATTTAAAAAATGTTTTATAAACTATGTTATAGAGCGCACAAAACAACTCATGATGCCCATATACACTTATCCATTTATGTATATTTCATGTTATCAGATAATGAGAACATCCTTGAGTAGTTATATAATAGTTGCTAATGTTTATAAAAGATAAAATATCATAGAATATACCTTATGAAATAAAAGTTAAAAGACACAGTATTACATTGAAAGTCTTTGGAAATCATCTTAGTGTAAATATTCTTAGTCAATTTGCCAAGCATAACAATATTTGCTACAACCGGCAAATAATGTCAAATTTACAATATTTTTCTTAGTTCATTTTATTTGACATGGAGTTTTCGAAGTAAATATAAGCTTTGGACTCATAAAAAGTTCAGAATTCAGTTATAATCAATAATGTGCCACCCTTTTTTGATTCATCTAGCAATAACTATAGATGGAGAAGAAGTATAACAGTTTTTGCTGTGATTTTTCTGGAAGAAACGTTTTGAAGAAATGAAAGGTGGGAAAGCGGCATGACATTGGGCTGAAGGGTACTTTTTAACGTGTGAAGTCAAGTTGTGAGCTTCAGCTCTTACCTGCTCAAACTCAGCTCCCCTTACTCATGTGCACAGAAGTTCTTCAAGGTCACCTTCTCACTGTGAGAGGAGAGCACTAAACATTCTCCCCGTGATTCTTTTTTAGAATAAATTTTAGAAAAATAAGTCTTGAATGAAAGGTAATTTGGAATTAATCAGTGAAAACTGGAAAGGATAAAAAGGGATGTTTGGGAAATGTATTTTTTAAAGGTAAGGGGAAAATGACAGTAAGTGAAAAAAGAGATGATTTATTTGATGATCTTTTGGGGTTGGTTATTCTATAAGTCTGATTTATGAATAAGGAGTAATAAATTCTAAATAATGGTATAATTTATGAAGGGTTTTGATGTGTATGTGGGTGTGTAAGTGTGTGTATGAATTCTAATTTGATATCTAAGATTTTGGCCTGAACTTTGTTAGTGTGGAAAACTCTATTATTTTCTAGTGTTGCTACAGACTCAATTCTAAAGAGAAATATTTGGAGCTAGTATTTACCTTGGGTGTTAACAAGTGCTTGTGGGTGTACATCCTGTCCGAGCGGACTCCACCCTGTGTTTCATTGCATATTCAACTTGGTTTCCTTCATGTTCTTTGGACTAAAAATTCAACCCTCTTATAGGAAGTTTGGGCATTTCTTGAAGGTCAGAGTTTGACAGATATTTAGGCCAATAGCCAGCCTTCCTCTCCCTTAAGGTTTTTTTTTTTTCTAGTGACTGTAGAAATAATGAGAATTTGCTAAGCCTAGCAGGCAAAGATACAATGTTTTTGATTAGGGATACCTAAGTATGTCCGTGGACTTCTTAGAAGAAAATAAAACTAAGTAAATGGCTAAGGATAACGAGTTAATACTACATACATCCATACATTGTTGGAAAAAGGAAAATTAGGGAGAATTATTATAGATTAAGGATGTTGTTAGGTTAAGAAATATCTAGTTTGCTATATCCTATTTATGATTATACTTACACAGTCACCTTGTCTTATTTTCAGTGGTATTCTTTTCCTTGAGATCTGCATTATGTAACTGAAAAATCTCACTTGCTACATTTGAGATCTTAGAAACACTAAGAATTGTTAAAGCTTGAAATAACAAAAAGGAAAATATCCTACACATCATGAGGAAGATTCTGTATCATTTTCTATACATTCTTTTAGTATAAATTTATCTAAAACAGAGTTCTTCACTAAATTCCTCTTAAGTTCCATGCATGTCTTTTTTTCTGCATTAAAAACCTCTCTACTTTCACTCTTCTAAACAAAACAGAACCACTCTCAGCTAAACATATACATTTATTCTTGCCTTTTAGAAAGATGCAATAGTTGAAGCCAAGAAAATGAACACATATAGTTTAATCATGTAGACCAAAGAACAGGGTATACCCAGGGTCATAGTGCTACCTTTGTTACTTGTAGGCAGCCAATTTATTTTCACTTCTATGTTTTAATGTCTTAATTGAGAAAATGGAAATTATATATACATGCCTTAGTTTAAGGTATGTACAGGTGGTTATGTATGCATGTGTGAGTATATTTGAGAATGTGTTTATATGTGCACATGTGGAGGCTATTGCAGGATAATGCATGTGAAATACATGTGAAGAGCTTTGTTCATTTGTTTGCTAGCAGATGCTTACTCAATTTCAGATACAATTATTAAGTAAGTTACTCCTGTCTTTGAGAGTTCATTCAATTCCCATAATACTCTGCTGGACTTATATTACTATGTTATGAAGAGAGCATTATAAATAATTAGAATTAAACTATGATTATAAATGCAAATGAACAACTTCTACATGAATAGTGGCTTGCATAGTGCTTTCTCTGTTGATTTAATAATTTCCAGTGGTTTCTTAGTTATTTTTGACAATCACCTCAGCTCCACTCTAGAAAGAACACAACTTTTCCACTGAGAGGACCATCCAGATGCTCCTTCACTCCCCATCCCCACTGTAGTCTAAACAACTAGCTGCATTCTACCCCCTAAACAAATTTGCAGTCATCAGTGTATTTTCAGTGCATTCTTGGTGTGCAGAAATAAATTTTGCACTTTCTAGCCACCACCTGGGAGCTATAGACCACACTATGAGATCTAAAATAAGCATTAATTATTGCCTTAAATCTCCCTCTTTGGGAGGAATATACAAAGAATATTTAGCACTTAGCTAAAAAGTAGAAACATATCTTAGGAAATGCTCTCTTCTAGAGTCAAGGTACACGTGTCCTGTTTGGCAATCTTTATATACTTTTCCCTAGCAGATCAGTTTTTATCCTTTAAAGCTCTTTAGAATAACATATGGATACACATTATAATAGTGTAAAGTATTAGAGTTCTGTTTTCTGTAGTTAAGAGAAATCTGTGTTAACAAGTGACTTCTTATCATTGCAGATCATTTTAACTTCTCATTAGAATTGGCCAAAAGTGACAGATGCATAGCAGCATTAAACAGGCTAAAACAAAGACAAACAGAATGGATTTTGGTCACTGTGCCTTTCCTTACTGATGAATTCTTATGTATGCAGACATTGTACTTCTAGCTATGTAACAGCAATTTCCTTTCTCCTCACAATATACAGCCTAGCCATTTACACTATTTTATAGTGAAGAGGTTAACAGCAGGATCTTGGATAGGTCTGAGTCCAAGACAGTATTCTTCTGTTTTCCAGATCCATGACTTATTCTCCAAATGCCTCAATTTTTTCAGGCTTAAAATAGATAAAACAATGGTAAATTAAGCACTGAGTCAGATTGTACATTTGAATTATTTAGCATAGTTTGGCACATAATAAGTACTCAATAAATACTACATCTTGGACAGACGACTATGATAATAATTGTGATGATTAGAATACCTGAAAACAAACAGAAGTAAAGCAACCAAAAGTAAAGGATTATAGTGTTAAGAAACAGATTCCTAGTCACTTGTCTTCGATACAGGCAGAAAACTCAAATCATGATTAGTGCATTATCGTTATCTAGGTTGAAGGAAAAAAAAACAACAGTTCTGTTTCCCCCTTCTCACTGATTTCTAAAATGAGGAAATGTGAGCACTGTTCTATTATTTCCCATCTCACAGATCAAAATTGGACTATAAATAGGACAACTCCCCTCCTGCAAGGAAGGCCTTACAGGACAGGGCCTCTCTTTTTGGCCCCAAGTTCATTTTGTGGACCTGAACAAATGATTGTTATCCTTACTTCAGAGGTGGAGAAAAAGGTCTATAGTAATGAACTTTGAGTGGAGAATTTTTTAGGGATTTTCTCTGATGTTTCATTAGGCTAATGATGTTGAGAATTAAGTCATAAAGCATTCCTGTTGCTGAAAAAGAGGTGAGTAAATATGGTGGAAGCTGTTTTCCTGTTGATCTTTCAAAGGCAGTTTAATTAGCTAATGGTCGACTCTCCAAAGCCAAAGCTAGATAATTGGACTGGAGGCGGAGTAAACTGACTTCTTTGACAAGTGTGCTTATTTAGAGAATTACTTTAATTCCTTTGTTCATTACAGGGACCCTGTAAGACAAGGCAACCCTGGGATTTCATGGAGATGCAAGTAATTGCTCTGATTTATTTTTATAAATCTGTCTTCAGTTTCACAACTCATTATTAGTCTTTTGTGTGCTAAAAGTATAGGCATCTTATGTGCATAAAATAATTAAAATAAATCTAAGACATCTTTTGCCTTTTGTGGCATATAGAATTAGTCTGACTTGTTTTAGGGCAACGTGAGGATCTTATTATGACAGTTGATTTTATGGTCTTTAGGAGAAAGTTCCAATAGCCTAACCAAAATCAAATTAAATAACCTTTGTTCTCTTTTCAGTGTCTCTAATCACTAGAGTAAGACAAATCATAATTTTCCCTACCCTAATCGGTTAGGTGAATGTCAATATTTATGTATTTCTGTGTTTGATCAATGTCACTGCATCATTTTCAGCCCAAAACACCAAAAAAAAAAAAAAAAAAACCCAAAAGGAAACAAAATTGACAATTGGAGAAATTTTAACATTGAAAGCTTAGTAAGACATCTTAATCCTTCAGTTGGAGGAAAAATAGAAAACTCGATTAGCATTCAATTACCAATTTGCTATATTCTGCAACAGCAATCAACAATAAACAACTATATCAGAACTGGCAGACCAATTGAACAAAATACCTGTTCTTGGACCTCTTAACATAGAAAAAGCAATAGACTGGAGCAACCTCTAAAAAGAATTATTAGTTTCTAAATCAGATGAGATTAGTATAACTGAAACTTGAATCATCAATATATTCTTAATATGAGTATATATGCTTTTATCATAATCTCTGTAAATAAAAAGTCCATTATAATACCTATATGCACTCATTGAAGATGAGGATAATTAGAATAGAGAGAAATATAAAAACTTAATACACAATAAATTTTAATTGAAAATGCACTATGTGTAGGAACATTGCTTAATAACAGAAATATCAAGATGACAAAGATATGATACTGATACTGCTATTTAGGGACTCACGCCTTGATGAAGTGAAAAGTAAGCAGATAAACTGTAACACAACATGGAAATCTTACTAGCGTACATATGAGCCAAGTGATGTATGAGCCTAAAGGGGAAGCAATTCATTCTGCTTCTCAACAGTGCTTTATTATTCTGGTGTTCTGGGTTGGCAGAATCTGAAACTCTGACCATAGTATTGATCAGTTGATCTAAATAATTCACTAGAAATCTGGTGTTTGTATTTTATAATAGAGATAAAATTTTATCTAAACAAAGAACATAGATTATTGTATTTTAAATCTCTACTACTTTTATTGTATTGGGTTTGTAATTAATTAGGTAGAAAGTTAAGAATGGTGCTTTCAAAATCTCTTCTTACCAATTCTGAAAACATGAATAGATTCACGTATTTTAGGAAATGTAAACTGATTCACGGGAAATCTGAGTGTGTGTGTTACACATGTTGTATTAAGTACTTTGTTGTTATATATGTACATATTTATCAACATCTCCTCCATGACTAGTTAGTGGAGTTTTTTGAAACACCATGATAATAAGGTCAAAGTCATGGATGTGGGTTTCCCTCATTTTGTTCCATGGCTACAGATAGATTTTTCATCTCTGCTAGGCTTCTTGAAAATATCTGCATCTGATCACAAGGAAAGGTACTTTAAATAAATCAATGCAAATCCATCAACCGTGCTTGCACCTGGCATTGAATAAGTCACCCAGATAAACTTGTTTGCAAGCAAAATGGGATGAAAAGAATGTCCTACAAATGTTGAGTGTAATTTTTTTCAAAGTAGTTTGCAAACCTTTTGAGGAGAGGATGCTGTATTATACTCTCATGTCCTCTACATCCACCAGTGTAGTATGATACACAGCTACTTTTTTTGTTGTTGGATGCATGACTGTAATACAATAAAAATCTCTCTACTTTGATGAGAGAGTGGCATGGACATATATACACTACCAAATGTAAAATAGATAGCTAGTGGGAAGCAGCCGCATAGCACAGGGAGATCAGCTCGGTGTTTTGTGACCACCTAGAGGGGTGGGAATAGG
Source organism: Balaenoptera musculus (assembly GCF_009873245.2). Taxonomy (NCBI): domain Eukaryota; kingdom Metazoa; phylum Chordata; class Mammalia; order Artiodactyla; family Balaenopteridae; genus Balaenoptera; species Balaenoptera musculus. Next base: position 93,112,142 of record NC_045788.1, read on the forward strand.
GAGGGTGGGAGGGAGAGAGATGCAAGAGGGAAGAGATATGGGAACATATGTATATGTATAACTGATTCACTTTGTTATAAAGCAGAAACTAACACACCATTGTAAAGCAATTATACTCCAATAAAGATGTTAAAAAAAAACTCTCTACTTTGAAATAAACTAAAATAAATAGTGATCATTTTAAAACCTACATTGTTTGAGTCCACAGATGCAAACTCACATAAATTATTTACATATCAATGGAATGAATTTGAAGGAATATATTTTCATTGAAAAAGAAAAAGGAGAAATACAATTGATTTCTCTTTAAGTATGGCTTGAATAAAATAGTCATCACTAATGTGAGTTTTTATACTGGCAGTGGGATTTGTGTGTGTGTAAATACAGCAGCATAGAAATTTTGATTACCACAATCCTTTTTATTGGCGCTCCATTGTACAGTGAAAAAGAAAAGCTTGATGGCTTAATTCATATCCGGTTTGCATTTTCCTCTCTGACTTTTTTGGTATGTACTTTAGTTAGAGTTTTTTGTCCTGTATCTCTATTTCCCCATCTTTAAGGATAATAATTTGTAAATAGCCTTTAAAAAATGAAGTATTAGAGTTCCAGCTTTAACCTCAGACTTCTTTGTACTTCATATATTATCACCTATTACCTAACTTCAAACTACACTTTATACTAGTTTCTCTATCTCTCTCTAAAATTTTTTTCAAGACATTTTCATCTATAAAGCTGACAAAAACTCCTCTCTGACTTCTGTCCCACTAGAGATTGTCTACCTCCCTATCACTCTCACTTTATAGCTTTATTTCTTGAAACAGTAATTTAATTTCTTTTTATTTTCTTAAGTCATATTTACATAAATTGAGTGCATCTCCTATTACTCCTTTAAAATGACACTTGGTAAGATCACCAGCAATCTTTCATTTGACACAATTTGTAGAAGAATACTGCTGCTTATCTGATCAAACTTTGCTTAAAATATCTCTCCTTTTAAAACTCCCCCTGTCTCAATGAATTTCTCTCTTCAGTTCTTTTCTCTATGAATATTCATTCTCCATCTTTCTCTGACCCCTTGATATTTCCAAGGGCTCCTTAGAACTATGTTGCTTCACAATCCAATTCACTCTTCTTGCTATATAATCTTTACATTTATATGGCTCCTAACCCTCAAGATAAGCTGGTGGCTAACCATTCCAGATCTATCCTAGACTTGCCTCCCAAACGCCACACATATTTTAAAATTACCTACTGGACATCTCGGCCTGGATCTCCAATGGGCAACAGAAGTCAGTAAACCTAAAACTTTCTCCCTAAAGACTGTTCTTATTTTTGAGTAAACTCACCTAAAGTAAAAACTTAATTTCTCTAGTCATTGTAGGATCTACCTACTCCCTTTATAACTTCATTACTTAATGGATTATTAAGTCTTCTAGTTTTACCCCCCCCCATGCCAATTATAATCTTTCCCTGTTTTTATTACCAACTTGTTTAAATGCAGATTAATTTTTACTCAGTTGACTCTATCCAATCTACTTGTGTCTAATATTGTTCATCCAACCAAACTTTCCAAACAGCCACCATGTCCCTACTCATCTTGGTACTGGGTCTCTGTACAATCCCCAAGAAAAACCTAGTTTCAAATAGAGTTTTTTTTTCTTACACTTTGTCTTAGAGAAGTTAACAACTGTAGGCCTTAGAAATAAAATGGCTGATCAACTTGACTGTAATATAGCTATCAAGTCTGTGTTTGAAATCCCAACGTGTAATTTGTCTCCTATATAAGTATGTAATAATGGCTTTTAAGAGTACGGCCTCTGGAGGCAGACCGGTTTTTTGTGAATCTTGACTTTTCCCTTTATGACTTTGAAGAAGTTACTTATTGTCTGTGTCTCAGTAACGAAGGAGTGAAAAACCATACCTACTTCTTTGGGTCATTTTGATAATTACACTTACTACATATGAAACTCATACCAGTGTCTGGAACATTGTATGTGCTCAAAAATATTCACTAGTATTTTTCTAAGGGTATGCTTTAAAGAATGGATGAGTTGTGTTATTTTTTTTTTTTGGTTGTTTGTTTGGTTTTGTCTAGAGGAACCTCAGACCCTGAATGTCTGCCTACACTTGATGTGCATGGGCAAAGCAGCCTCTAAACCACTCTTGATGCCATTAAATTGCCCTTTCCCAACTTCCCAGGTCACTCCAATATAGGAGGCAGAAACACACTCATTGAGCCCTACAGGGATGAGGAATGGACTATAAACTCTCTTTAACCACATTTGGTCTACCACTCCTACTCCCATACCAAGCCAGTGTTACTGCTGTTGCATTATAAGGAATCTCAAGTATTTTACTTTTTCTGTCCATGTGTGAATGGATCAGCTTTTGAAGACAACTGCAATCAAAATTCTCAAATTCCTTCTTTGTCATCAGAATTCATTGTAATTTTCCTAGACTAGATCTCAAGATCTAGAATAAGAAAACTTGCATGTAGTTTTTATTAATAAGGAATCAGTATTACTCTCTCTGGAACAAGAACATATTAGTGTAATATAAAATTAGTATACCTTCTTAAAATCCTTATTGGTTCCTACTATCTTATGGCAAAGCTCAAATCCTTAGAATAAGATGGGTCATTCATAATCTACCCTGCTCATTTTTCCAGAATCATTTTCTAACCTCTCCTATGTACTCCATGTTCAAGAAATAACAAATACTTGCAAACCGCTGAGTATACCATGATTTTTCTCATAGCGTGCCTTGCCTACTTCCATCGCCTGCACCTTCTCTCACTTCTTCTTCTACCTCTACTTACTAAAAACTTACTTATCTGTCAAAATACAGTTTAAAATTAACCTCCTCTGAGGAATTCAGAGTCTGTGTTCCTGGATAAAGGTCCACTTAGATAGACACCTTTTGGGCCAAACCAAGCACTTCTTCCTGTCTCCTGCTTGATCTTTGTATGTACTTATGTTATAATAAAACTGATGACTGACATTTATGGTAGCTCCTTTTCTTGACTGAGAGACCCTGTAGGTCGAGGCCCTGTGGGCCAGTGACCTTGCTTAGTTTAATGTTTAATCCTCAATGCTATGCATGGAGTCCACAAGGTAAGGACTAGAGAAATGTTACTAAATAGGTATATATCCATAAAACCTACATCATTTTCCATTGTGGAGAGAGAAGAATGATTATTGAGAAATTCAGAAGACTACAAATATTGAAAGTTGGGTACATTTATCTTGGTTAATTGACTCATTTACTAGAGAGTATTGGAGGACATTCTCCACAGTTCATGTATGACTTGTGCAGATTCTGTCATGTTTCCACACATCTTGTGATGCATGGACTGCCTTTGTTTTAACCATATTTTCAAGCATGTTTGTATAGCAAACAGCTTTGGAAGATAGAGATAGTTTTTCCCTCTGGTCAAAGGTACTATCCAGTATAGTATAGATAATGCCTTCCTTTAGGACAAAAGTCAGGAAAGTTACTTACTGCCAGTATAAGAGATTTGGGTTCCCTAAATGCAGGCTTACCATCCTACAACACAACTCAATGTGTGTTCAGATGTTCCCTGGTCCAGTTTTCCCTTCATGTATCATTAAAAAGTAGGACCTAGATAAAATAAATACTCTAAATCAAAATGTGTTTTATTTTATGTTAGTGAAAATAGCACTATAAGCTTGAAATGAGTTTCTGAAATAGGTAAAATCCACACTCAGGTTTCCTATCTTCTGTCCTCACTGCTGTTGCCCAGATAGTTACCACTGTGCTTATCATTGGAGTGTCTATTTCTTTTTTCTTTATTTGAATGGTTGATGAGGAAAAAATAATAGTATGATTAGATACGGATATTATCTTGCTACTTCTAAACTCTTATTCCTTTCTGAGTACAACCTAAATTGTTGCCTCGTATTTCCTTTTGCAAACCACCTTCCATAATCCTAGCCCTACTCCAAATAATAGCAAACAAGAAAAGGAAGAGAAAGATAAACTGACAACCATAGATTCTATCTCCTGTAACAGGTATGTGTGTTGTTACTTTTAGATATTAATAACATTTCATTTTAATAATCTCATAAATCCCATGAAGTTTTAGTAATTATTCCCATTTTATGAATAAGGAAAGTGAGACTCAGAGGGTTGACTTAATATGCCCAAGAAAAAAGAGCCCAGTAAGTAAGTAAGTGGCAGAAGCCAGGAGTTTTAGACCCTGAAATTCACCAAAAAATAATTTCAAGAATTTCATTTTATCCTTAGGTCTTCCAACAAAAATTCCATTCCTGCTTTTCCTTGTCACTTTTCACTATAAATATTTAGTCACTGGGCTAACTCCCCTACCCTCTATCCAAAATTACTTTCCTCTCTCTTCTGTTTATACTCTCTTTTTTCTCTTCAATCCTCTGTTCTCATGTAAAGAGTTTATATTTGAAATATAATATATCCATAGGCCACACTAAGCATTATGCAACCTATGGAGATATTATATTTGCTCAGCAGAACATTTTCAAAATTGGATATTTTATGAAAGAGTTCAGGTTAGCAACTTTTCTTGAAGATTGACAAGATCTAACAACACTGGACCCACATTTCTGTATAACCATCTGCTTGGGCTGAACAGTGGCAGTCCCCTTTAAAAAGGGCACTCTGAAGTGTGCAGTAGGCTCAATTGCTTCCTTTGTCTCACACCTGGATGCTTCCTCATTTATGTTGTAGGCCAGGACCCACAGGCATTTGAATTTGTGGTGCCTGATTTATACAGTATTGGTTAGCTGTACAGATGGCAAGGAACTACTGCCCTGTGCCAAGAAATTATTAAGGTACATAGAGTCGTTTCATTTAAGAGCTTTCTGGTGTCAGTGGAATAAAACACCCCCTTTATAGTCTATTAAGTGATAGGAAAGAGATCGCTTGCTATTGTTGTGAGAGATGCTATTGTTTAGCATTTTGATTTTTGTGGACTTACGAAGAAATTTGTGGGATTTCTTGCTTTTTTTTACTGTCAAACACTTACTTCAGTGAATAAATTGTATCCTCTGGGATTTACCTAACAAGAAATTTGACAAGCCATTTATCTTTTAAGTAATTTTTAATGTCTGACCATTGGCTCCAGCAAATAAAAGTAACTTTAGTGTTACAGATGACAAATCACATTAGCTAAAACCAAGAACTTCTCCAGCAAACTTTATGGCAACACCATTGATTTGTCTCTGTGGTATATCTTGTATATTGAATGGCACATTTGACATGTATTAGCTGCTACTAAATGGGGAAGAAAGAATTTTAAGTGTATTTAAACTTCATCAATGAGATTAAATTAAAGCTAATAGAGATTTTGTCTTAGGTTTTTTCTCATATTAATTAATTGAAAATGATTTATTTCTTCATTATTGCATTAAGATATTTATTCTCATTTGAATTTCCCATTATATTAAAAAAGAAAGACCACAGAAGTCTTTAAATGCAATAAAGTATTGAGGCTCCAAAGCCTTAATTTTAATACTTGACAAAAACATTCTACAAACAAGTATCTTTCATTGTATATCACAACATAGAAGTTCACATAGAAATATTCTATGTACATTACCAAATTTTTCCTGAAATCAGACAAGAAAATAGAATGTGTTCATAATTATAAGCATTTCTTACTTCACAGGATTCGTCAAATCTAATACTGAATTTATAAAATTAAAGGAGCTTCAAATTTATTTTGGGCAATATTACTTGTACAACAGAGAATTTTGGGATTATATGTTGTGATTTTGCTCCCATGTTGATTACAGGAGATGGTGAGGGCAAAGATTCTGGAATCAAACTGATCTGGATTTAATATTCTGGCTATACTATATTCTGTGAGTTTGAGCCTTTACTATTTCTTTAACTTATCTTGCCTCTGCTCTCTTCTCTCATTCCATTTAAAAAATAAATAATTATTTTTATCTTGGATGCCTTTATCCAAGATAAATTGAGTAATGAATTCATTGTTCAAAATATAGGAAATTCTCAATAATTGATTGTTAATTCTTTTTACTTATATTCATTAAAATATCAGAGAACAAAGTTTTAGAAAAAATAAACCAAATGTTATCAATTAAATTACTGAAAACATGCAGGACCACATACAGAAAACAGTTGTATTTAATTTGAAATATTAAATTTTAGTTAAATTAAGATGTAACTAATGCCTTCAATAATTTTAGAAATTAAAAAACTTTTCTATATAATTTAATAATCACAGAAGATATAAAATAGAAATTTAAAAAATTCTAATCTTACAAATAACATGTGAGACATTTATGAGTAAAATTACAAAAGAGCTAAAAGAGATGAAGGCATATATCCATGTTCATGGGAATATGATGCATCAGTAAGATGTTCATTTTTTTCCTTGATTCATAATTTGATAGTTTCAATTAAATTCTTTTTTTTGTTTGTTTCTTAGTATTTATTTATTTATTAACATCTTTATTGGAGTATAATTGTTTTACAATGGTGTGTTAGTTTCTGCTTTATAACAAAGTGAATCAGCTACACATATACATATACCCCCATATCTCCTCAATTAAATTCTAATCAAAATTTCAAAATAATTTTATGGCTTTGATAGCAAAGCCATGAAAGAGCCAAAACATTTTTGAAGCAAAAGATTAGGATGAGGTTGCCCTAAAAGATATAAAAATCATAAAAAAAACTAAATTAATAAGCATACAATGGTACCAACACCAGGTTACCATGTAGCAAATGTCATGTAATAGAAATTCCAGGGTGGGTATTGGCAAGTGATAACAAATAGAAAAAAACAAAAGAATAGAATTTAACATAAATTTATCAGCAAATCTATGCAAACATAAGGAGACCCAATATATGAGAGCAGTGAGATCAATGGGGAAAGGTAATCTATTCAATAATGGTACTGGGGCCGTGCTTACCTATATGGAACAATGAAATAGGATGTCTGTTACATAACATACTCCATGCGAAGTAAATAATTCTTTGTGAGATATAATACTATAATGGTTTTAAATAAAATAAAGAACAAAAAGGGAAACATTAATAATACTGATTATATTAATTTTTTTCACAAATAGAAATAAAAGAGTAAAAGTAAGTAACTTAATGGGAGAGGCTGTCACATACAATTAGCAGTAAACTAATATAGAGCATGTACAACATTTAAAAATCAATTAAAATGCAAAACAATTGAACACAATATAAAAAGAGACATTTCCTAGAAGCAAGAATATGGGTAGCTAATACAAATAAAACAAAAGGTCAACCTGTTCAGAAATTAAAGAAAAGCAAATTAAAACCATAGTCAGAAACCAGTTCAATCAATTGGAAAAAACCCTGAAAAGTCTGAAAATAGTCATGGCCATTGCTTACAACCAATTAGAATGTCTTTCAACCAATTTGTAAAACAATTTGGAATTATATATACATTTAAAAAATGTGCTTGTATTAAGGCACAACTATTTTCTTCCTACATATATATTTGTTTGATAAATACTTATACACTTGCACCAGGAGACAGAAGAATATTGATATCAACATTATTTCTAATAGCAACACAACTAGGAACAACCTAAATGTAAAACAACAGGAGGATGGATTAAAGCAAATGTAGTATATGCAACAATGGGAGAGAATGAGACAGGGAATTCATGAGAATGAGACAGGGTAGTTCATGTTGTGAACTACCACAACATGTATCATATGTTTGTATTTCACCAACAAAATATTGAGCAAATAAAGCAAATCACAGAAGAATTAATTTAACATGGCATCATTATTTGAATTTCAATAATTGACAAATTTAAATAATATAAATATTAGCATATATAATATGTAGCAAAACTATATTTAAAACCTAGGGAATGAGAAATATAAAATATAGTAGTTCTGTATTCAGAAATGTTAAACACAGTGAGAATGGGATATGATTTGTCACTACTTATTTGTCAAAATAAAAAATTAGGATCATTTCTCAAATTCCACGTGTAGAGAAATAGACAGCCTTATATGTTTGGAGCAAGTATGTAAGTTTTTTAGACACTTTGGCAAAAAGCATGATCTCTTTTATACACAGCGATTGTTTTGCTAAATCTACAGTCTATAGTTACATTCATCCAAAGTAATAAAGATGTATACATTACAATATTTGTTATGGTATTTAATAGAATATTAACTGGAAACATTTTTCAAAGTCAATTATTAGGATATAAGTTATGTTAGATGTATGGAATGGAATACTGTGGAATCATTGGAAAGAGTTAGGTAGATCTATATGTGTTCATATCAAGAGATAAACAACCTATAGTATAATTTTTTTTAAGTATGATATATATAATACTACTCAAATGCTTTTGATTTTTAAAAATTTATTGAGGGTACCCCTACTCTTCTTTTTATAGTTATTTTTAAGATTTTCTTATTTTTTTCAAGACATAAATAAGGAAAAACATGTTCTAAACTTGTCATTTTGAAAGATAAAATCTAAGTATTATTTTAACATTTTGTTAAATGACGTATTTTAAAGGGATGAGTAAATAAATTCAGTATGATAGCTTCTGACACAAAGGTTTCACATTGAAGGAATTCTCAAGAAGAATTGGCAACAAACCCCTACTCATATACAGAATGTATCTTACACTTAGATTTTAATGAAAAACAATTTGAAATAAATTATTCACCAGTAAGATATGGTTAATTATTCATGGAATGTACACGCAATGGAATATTATGCATCTAATAAAAATGTCAGGTAGGTATTATATCTGCTATATATAAATAAATGAAAAAGTATGCAATACAGCATATATCATATGATCTTAGTGAGGAGAATGCACAAAGAATTTTTAAAGGATTTGAAACAAACCACCGTAGAAAATTTTATTCCTAGGGTTTAAGAAATTGTATAGAAATCCTTATAGTTTGATTTATTTTTTACAATGAATATCTATTACTTCTATAGATGTAAATAATAAAGTTGTTTCTATTTACAAAAACAAATCTTCACAACTACATATGCAAATAATATTTTAAAATACTTTAAATAATTCTCAAATTCTAAATAAATATTGTATTATATAGAGACTATGAAAATGGAATTACAAAAAATAAAAGAATTTTTGTTCAAAATATTAAGTGCCTACCCTAAGTTTGGCCCCCTTGTTGGCACTGATATAGCAAGCAGCACATCGCAGGATGAAGGCTGGGGTTATGGGGAAACAGAAGACAGTACAGTCTGTGAAAACTGGTTTAGCCCCGGGAACCTGATCTGACCCAGTATAGAGAAGCTGTGAGCAAAACTTAAAGTGGCCATTTTGACAGGAACTGTTTTAGACACAAGGCATAGTCAACATCACCTTAGGGCCCAGTTAAAAGGGTAACAGCACCAGGGAGAGGATTTTTCTGTAAATTGTTAGGAAGTAGTTTTGGCAACATAAGTTACCAGGACAGCCCATGGCAGAGGACTTCCTTGCCTAGTTGACAGCTGCAGGATATAGCATTATACTGCTAAATGTGCTTCTAAATTAAACTGCTAAGTATATCTTATAGATAGGCTCACAGAAGGGGCAAGTCACCTTCAAACAGTCTATTGAGAAAAGTAAGACACCCAAGAGGGAAGCTGGACTTGTGGAAGAGCATGACAAAAGCTGCATGCCATTTCTGAGCACCTATAAGACATACTCTGTGACTTGGGAAAAAACTTTTAAAGGAGAATTTGCAGGAAACCAAAACTCTAGCAGGAGCAAGTATGAGCAAGAGCCAGGAAAGCCACTTAGGATTAATCATTTAGCGCCACAGGGTGATGAGGCTGAGCATTTGGATTGAATGTAAAAGAAAGCAAAGAGAATTTTTCCAGAGGAAAGTTTTCGGAAAAGATAAATCTTGAATTTTAGCAGGGCGGTGGGGTCCCAAAACTAGATGCATCTGCCTTTAGGCAACAATAATTCTGAAAACGTTGACTAGTCCTTTGTTATTTGACTTCAGTTTTAGTTCTTAATGACGATTGACATTCTAAATCTCTGACATATGTTACCTCAGCTGTTTTTAAGTGACATAAAAGAGAAAAGGAAATTGAGAAGTACTGATGTTTTAAAATGTCTTTTTTTCCTAAACAACTCTTAGTGTTAATGAATACTAGGTTTCCTTAACCAGTAAGTAGGGGAGTCAATTGCTTACTCTTGGAATGTGAATCAATACTTTCAAACACTGTGGGATAAACTACCACATGACATACTTCTAAATTATACATTAGTTTACAAACATCTCTCATCATAATAATATACTATTTTTAGGCCCTGATATATACACACTTGTCCAGTACATACTACCAAACAGTGAGACAGATATAGTGTCACCCCATAAGACTATGTTGTTCAGTATGGTAATCATATGTGGCTATTGAGCACTTAAAATGTGGCTAGTCCGACTTTAGATGTGTTGTTAGTATAAATTTGACACCGGGATTTGAAAAGGCAGTATCAAAAAAATACATCATTAATGAATATTTTTATAATGAACATTTATTGAAATAATAATATTTTGGATAAATTCGGTTAAATAAAATACACTTTAAAATTAATTTACCTGTTACTTTTTATTGTGACTACCAGATTATATAAAAATGCATTTATGGCTTGCATTTTATTTCTAATAGACAGTATTACTCTAAAAGACTAAAATCAAAAAAGAGGAAGAAAAATTTCTAGCGACATCAAGATAATTATATCTCTAGTCTTAGCTATGTTCCAAAAGTGGGTAACAAGAGATGCTGAGACATAGCAAGTTTAAGCAGTCATACAAACTTCTGGAACAGTATCCAGGTCTTTTTTTGGTGCTTTGTCATCACTTTTGCTTGCTGTATCTTATATCAATGAATCTTTCAATGTCCTTGAAACAATTAAGTCAATTTAGCTTACGCTTTCTTAAAAACAAATTATTTCTTCCCTTTGGTTCTGCATATGCAGAAAGAGACTCTGAAACAATTTCACAATGGTTGTTGTTAAGAACGTTATTAGATTTTTTTTGAGTGAAATTATAACCCAAGTGCCTTTCATACCTTAATGATGGTGTCTTTAAATCTGAGTTCCAAGGTGACCTGTTTCTTCCATCCTCTTTAGTGTTTATTCAACATGAGACAATTAATGAATTCTAAGGGTTCATATCCCCTGTTTTCTTTGGAAATGGTTTGGCTGGTAATCAGTGTTAGGAGATTCATTGGCATGTTCTGTTGTACAAATAATGTTGGCTGGGGAAGGATGCTGATTATTTAACATCAGTGTTTGACAGAAAGCTTGTGCTTATAGTGTGAAAAGGTACAGGCTTAGAAAACTGCATGTTCAGATGTTAGAAGGGGTTTTTAGGGAAGGGTCTTCTGCCAGATCAGCTCCTAAACGTTGGAACTGGCTTTCAGAGTGTTCACAATCTTTCGGGGTCTGTTGGCACATCCATCACAATGTGTCACATGATGAGGCATAAACTAAGGCTGCAGTTGGGACTGCATAGTTAGATGTTGTGTTGACGTGCCAGGAAGCATAGGCACCTTAGCTATTCCTGGTTGACAGCCCCATAGAATAAGATAAATGCCAAGATCTGTTAAAAAGATGGGGCTGTGGTTGGCTTAGAAGAAACACAATTACATGTAACATAAAGTCCATCTTATAATCAAGCTCCAACCTACCTTTCCAGGGCTAATTTCTCTTCCTACTATACTGTAAGCTCCACGAAGGAAGAGATTTTGCCTGTTTTCTTTACTTTTAACCACAGTTCTATAATGGAACCTGGAATATAATAAGTTCTCAATAAATGCCTGTTAAATCAAAATTATCTAACTAAGTCTCAGAACCGGCTTTCTCTTTATTGTATATGTTTCTCCATGCATCAGCTTTAAGGAGCTGGTTACCTAAAGGGTATCCACATGACCTTCTAAAATCTTCTGGGATATCTAATAATTAAAGATCAATTAGCTATTTGTATTGTCATATTTTTTCTTAGAGTCACACTAAGCTTTATATGGTGTATGATTTATTTTAAAAATGGCCAGTTACCTGATCTGTTTGCCTTTACCCGGTGAAATTCCTGTGTATAGTAGGAAACTCCTACCCACATACCTTACAGTTGAGCACAGAGAGTTGTTTAAAACAGGGATCCATGTCTGCATTTATGGGAGAGAACCTTTTCTGGTCTTCAAGATAATGTTATGAATTTCTAATGGGCAGGTTTTAATTTGTATTATAAGGCACAAGCTTAGGCTTTGAAAGGATTACTGAAAATAGAATTATGTAAGTTTTGTGGGTTTAGTTTAGTATTCCTATGACCATTGGAGGAATAATCCAGCAGGGAAATAGGAAGGTATTTCTCCAGGGAACCTGTTTATGAGTCTGGTCATTCTGTATTTTGTATTGTGCAAGGAGTGATGTCAATAAAACATGTGAAACAGTATTTGTTTCTGAAGTTAGAATTATTTTTAAGAATGAAATTTTAGGTAAGTGGTGGGGTATTTTTTTGACCCTAAAGGCTAATAGGTGTTTTGAAGTACTTTCCTGAGTTATATAAGAATTCTCATTTTATTGAAATCAATTTGGCAAATGATTTCTAGCCCAACCATGAAGCAAGCACTATGACGTACTTATTCAAAGATTAGCAAGTCATGGTTCCTGTCCTTAAATATCTCATTCTCAAGCAGGAAAGGCAAACACACGCACAAACACACACATGCGTACACACACACATACACACACGAGGCAACAGAGGGAGTACTGACCTCTTTTGAGAACAAATGGCTAAGGGAGCACTTCAACTTCTTTAGGTGGGCTCACAGACATGGCAAACTTTAAATTAGGCATTTGAAATATAAGGAGGGTTTAACCTCATTTAGGTAGTCTGGAGGTTGGTGGTGGGGTTGCTGGCACAGAACATATAATGGAAGCAAAGGAACAAATAAGTAAAAAGGTGTGATGGGTCTAACCATCATACGGAAGTGCATAATTCTGGAAGGCATGTTCCCATTGTAGTTTATGTGAATGACTATGCCTTGCAAAACTCCAGGGGTATTGTTCACATAGTTTATATGAATGTATCCACTAGAATTGTGTAACACAGCAGCCCAGGGTTCTGTCAACAGTAAATAGTTTAGCCATTTGTGATTACTTGAGGAAGAATTATGGGAATTGAGTCTGTAAATATCTGTAGTATGAATTTTGCAAGATATAGAACTAGGGATTATTAATTTGCAAACAAATGAGGCTAATTAGATCATTAAGATTAAAAAATAGTTAATTATAAATTATTTTGAAAATTGTAATTCTAAAGCTAAAAATATCGATAGAATTTGAGTTTATTTACATTGTTTCTTCAGGATTTAGTCACCATTGAGTCTGAATTAATATTTTAGCACTTAAAACAAAATAAGTCACAAATATGCCTCAGTATATTTGTAGGACAACCTGAGCATGGAGTTGTTATAAGATATTTAAAAAATGAAAGTTCGAGGGTCTATGTGACATTATCAGGGAAATTAGAGGATAGAGAGTAGGGAAAAAACAAGGCACAGAGATTTTAGAACATTGTAATTTAAGATATATTAACAATAGTGCCTAAGACTTTTCAGGCAACCTTGATTCATTAGTTCAAATGTTTCTGTTTGTATTACAGCTCTTCCTCTACCCCTCTATACCCTTTTTCACTGAATTGGATATTCTTTAGCTGCCTTCTAATTACGGGATATGTGACATTCATATATTCAAGAGAAAATAGCAATTTTTTAAAGTAGCAAATATAATCTTTTTAGAAGTGGCAACCTGAGGCATTACTTATGTGGTCAACTGCAAACCCTAAGTAGGTAATCGCCGTCTGGTTACTTCTCAAATTGGTTGTATGTTTGGAGCACTGTGTGGATATTAGTCTGTTTGCTTTCAGATGAATCCTTCTCCTAATGGACTATCAAGTATTTGGATAAATCTATCACTAATGCAGACGATGGCTCCTGTACTTACTGAAATGCCTTCAAACCAATTTGGTAAATTACACCCACTATGAGAGTTAGATGGCATGTCATGAAAGATCAAGCTTTTTGGTAAAATGTCATTTCTTTGAAAGTCTTATATCCCCCTTTTAGAAATAAAGTCTTTTGAAAGAGAAAATACACCATTAATATGTATTTTATATGTTATTTTAAATTTCACACAGAAATGTACAGCATTTAGAAAGTTCAAGAACACATATGAGAACTGGATAAAGAATTCTCTTTACTTGTAAGAAATTTTTTAAACACAACTTTTTTTTCTCACTACTCTTTTTATCCACCATAAACAGGCAAGTTTATACACAGCTATAGTAGAAGTAGAATAATTTTCCCAGAGTAATAGCCTCTATTATCTGAACATTTGAAAAATAAAAACAAAATTATCATTTTTCTCTAGCTTTGAACTCTACTTATGGAGTATGTGTATTAAATTTAATACCAAAATCAAAATATGCTTGCACTTATTAGAGATTCTATGAGTGTTTACTTGGCAAAAATAATAATAAATAAATAATTTATAAAAAATAAATAAAAAATAACTTTTTATTAACCATGGGACACACAACTTTAAAAAATTTATGAGGTGGTGTATGTTTCTAATTAGAAAAGTAATATATGTTCAGAGAAGGAAATGTTGGAGAATGCAGAAAAAGGGTAGTACATTTAATATTCAACTTATTAAGGGTTTTAATATAAGGTACAATTACTGTTTTTAAACTTCAATGTGAAGCATAACTTGCAGTCCTTTATTCAGTCTGGTAGTAACTAAATGAAACATGGAAAGAGATAATTGGCAAAATGCTCTCTCTCCTCAGCAGCTTTGCAAGATGCTTACAGACATCTCCATCTAGGAGAGGAGAGGACAGGGAATCTGTTTGGCTTTGTGAGAACTGTGTTAACCTTATCAATCTGCATTCTTATACCCATCACATTTTACATAAAGTCTTATTTTCTTTACTGTAAGTAAATTTTTAAATATTTATTTTATTTTTCATTAAAGTATAGTTGATTTATTTACTTATTTTTTATTTGGCCATGCCCCACGGCATGCAGGATCTTAGTTACCTGACCAGGGATCGAACCCAGGTCCCCTGCATTGGGAGCACAGAGCCTTAACCACTGGACTGCCAAGGAAGTCCTGACTGTAAGTAAATTTGAATGTAACTTTTGGTTTACTTTCATTTTTGCAATGAAAAAAAAATGTAAATTCTATCTTATTATCTGAACAAAGATAATTGGTAAGGTAGGTATCTTTAGATTTGAAAGATGTAATTGGGGACGTCCTTTTGAAAGAGTTTGATAGAATATTTAAAAATAGCCATGCACAGCATCTATTGTCTTTTTAAAGTCTTCAAGTAGAGAAAAATCCTGATGTCCAAGATAGCGTTATCCAGTTTCTCACTATCCAGCAAGGATTTTAGTCTGAAGATCTCAACTGGAAGCAGAGAATAGTCTGCCAAGGGGATTAATATGAAATAGGCTTTTCATACTGACTGGGAAAGGTGAATGCAGTAGCCACTATAACAATGGGAAGAAAACATCAGCCAACAGTATGGGCACTCTGACCTACTATCCTAAGTATATACCTTGAGAGACTTAAGGCAGATCTTGCTACTATTTTACAAATTTTATCCAGCTTAGTTATTTTAACAAAATGTATGGAGAGAGCTTACTTCAACAATTTAACCAAGTTAAAAGTTAGATTTAACTAAGTTAGAATGAGTTTAACTAAGTTAAACAAGTCAACTAAGTTTAACTAAGTTAAGAAGTCTAACTTGATAAAATTCTAGGCTGGTATCTCATTCCTACAGCTCTACCCTAGGGAGGTTGGCAACAATGCTGAATACTCATTCAGTAACTTATGAAAAAGATAATTTATTTTAAAAATATCTCTGAACAATATGGTCTTTCAAAACAATGTTGTAAATATACATTTTTGATGCAGAAGGATCCCTAAGACATTATAATGAGGATCTGAGAGCGTAAACTCTGGAGTCAAGAATGTCAGTTCTTGAATCCTGGTTCTGCCACTTACTAGCTGTGTGACCTTGGGTGAGTTACTTAACATCTCAGTGCCAAATCTTAGAACGATATACTAAAATTTTCTAATGGGAACATCTACAGGGAATAGTACTGAGGAAAAGCTTTTGATGGTGAGGGGGACTTTATGTACGCTTTTAAGCCTTTATGTAGAAATTTACATTTTTATTATATGCTTGATTTATTTTTATATAAATAAGTACATTGGAAGTAAGACATACTTTTTTTTTTATCCCACCACCACCCCGCCCCCACTTATCCCCCTTGGTGTCCATACGTTTGTTCTCTACATCTGTGTCTCTATTTCTGCCTTGCAAACCGGTTCATCTGTACCATTTTTCTAGATTCCTCATATATGCATTAACATACGATATTTGTTTTTCTCTTTCTGACTTACTTCACTAGGTATGACACTATCTAGGTCCATCCACGTCTCTACAAATGACCCAATTTCATTCCTTTTCATGGCTGAGTAATATTCCATTGTATATATGTCCCACATCTTCTTTATCCATTCATCTGTCGATGGGCATTTAGGTTGCTTCCATGACCTGGCTATTGTAAATAGTGCTGCAATGAACATTGGGGTGCATGTGTCTTTTTGAATTATGGTTTTCTCTGGGTATATGCCCAGTAGTGGGATTGCTGGGTCATATGGTAGTTCTATTTTTAGTTTTTTAAGGAACCTCCATACTGTTTTCCATAGTGGCTGTATCAATTTATATTCCCACCAGCAGTGCAAGAGGGTTCCTTTTTCTCCACACCCTCACCAGCATTTGTTGTTTAAGACATACTTTTTTTTTTTTTTTTTTAATTTTTTATTTTTTTAAACTTTGGGTTTATTTATTTATTTATTTATTTATGGCTGTGTTGGCTCTTCGTTTCGGTGCGAGGGCTTTCTCTAGTTGCAGCAAGTGGGGGCCACTCTTCATCGCGGTGCGCGGGCCTCTCATTATCGCGGCCTCTCTTGTTGCGGAGCACAGGCTCCAGACGCGCAGGCTCAGTAATTGTGGCTCACGGCCCTAGTTGCTCCGCAGCATGTGGGATCCTCCCGGACCAGGGCTCGAACCCGTGTGCCCTGCATTGGCAGGCAGATTCTCAACCACTGCGCCACCAGGGAAGCCCTAAGACATACTTTTAAAAGTTCCTATTTGTATAAGACACACTGAGATGTGTATCACCCTAAAACTGTGTGTGTATGTGTTATATACCTTGACGAGAGTAGGGTGCATTTGTTTTTTGCCCTTTTATTTATCTATATTTGAGAATCAAAAACTCTGGAAGGAGTTCTTTTTTCTGTTGAATAAAAGATATAGAGTCCAAGATTACAAATTGTTTAAATTCTATGCAGACTGATATTAGGGATAAATCTAAAACAATGGTTTTTTTCAGGTTTCAGTGCCTAGGGGTGAAAATTAAGAATCAGAACAAAAAACGCACAGGGTTATATCATACAGAATGGAAATAAACATTTCTATAAGGACAAAAACAAGAACAAACAACAAAAACAAAGGCTGTAGTTGTCACTTATTAAAAAGGGTGCATTTGCCCAGAGATTGTGTTCTGTGATCACTCAGCACTTATTTCAGGTTCTCTGTACCCTGGAGGTTTGTACAACGATAACAGGCATGAAGCTGGCCAAAGCAACGGGCACAAGGAAACCAATGATGCATTTTCTAGTGGAGGTATTGTATTAGGTGTCTCCAGATTGATCTATCTAAATCTATCTCTCACCTATCAAGATAGAGATTTTAAGGAATTTTCTAGGAGCAGTGTGTGTTATAAGGGTATCCTTATAATCACATATCCAATTCATCCTAGGGAAGAATTAGGAACTACGATACTCATATTTTCCTTGAGAATAATGTAAACTCAAAATACATGATTGTAATTTTGTAGGATGTCATACAGACAATTGAAAAACAATGAACAGGGATAATCAAGGCAAATATTTAAGGCAATTTACATTGTCTCCCTAGGTCTCCTCTTCTGTCCATGTCCATCCTTCCCACCTGTTGAATTCCCATTTTATCCTCCAGTTCCACCACCCAGCAGCATCAGCTTTCTCCCCAGCCTTCTTTATCAAAGGGTGCCTTCAGAGCCTTCATTTATATTAAAAGGGCAATTACAATAAAGACTTAGAGGGTTGCATCCCTCTATGGTATGAGAGATCAGTCTTAAGCTAAAGGAATGAGTTTTGAAAATAACTCAGTGTTAAAAGAAGTAAACAGTGTTGTTTCCCTGTGGTTTTGCTGGATTTCCTAGGAAAATATTTGTATTTTGTACCCATTTTGGCTCAACCAATGAAGCATAGTACGACTTTGTGCCAGAAATGAAACAGAATTGAAAAAGCATTGTGAGGTAGAATTGTTTCAGTAAATCGATGTGGTTTTCCCCAATTTAGGATTTGATTTTTATTCTTTTAAAATAGAATTTATAAATTATATAAAGTATATTAAGCATAATATTCGGTATATAATAACTTAGTTAATTTTAATTGTGTTGTTTTCATCCTTCCTTCTTTTGCAAGGGAATTAGCTGATAGCAGTCCTTAATTTTGACTTTACAAAACTATCACCAAATTTTGTCACTGTCTAAAATTACTTCCAGTGACTACTTTGTGCATCTATACTGGCACTCCAAGTCATAATAATAGGATTTAGGTAGAATGCCAATGTACTCCTCAGTATTTCAGTGTGACAGCAAAATCCCTGAGCAATTCCCATTGGTACCAGAATATGTGATCTTGCTATCCATTAGAATTTTCTATTTCCTAAATATTCAGTGCATTTCATACCACTATGTCTCTGCATGAATTATTTCTTCTTAAAATGATAGACTTCTCCTGGAGAAGACATCCTGCCTCAACCTAAATAATACCACTAGCAAGATTTCAAAAGACAACTCATTTTATTATTAAACAACTTAATGCTAAAGCATAATTTCCCTTAAGATGAAATATGCACCCCTCTCATAAATCTGTATGGATCCCTTCTGAAGAAACAAAATCCTTGTTTATTGATTATAGTTATCATGTATTCATATATCTACTTTTCTTCATTTTTTTAAAATTTTGGGCTAAACCTCATTGTTTCTTGACCCCCTTATAATTCTAATCAGTCTCCTAATGCACTCTACTTTTTAAAATCCATCTTTAAATTAAAGTAAAATGAAAATAAAACAAGGTTAGTGAATAAGACAGTTAAATTGTAACACTAGAGGCTACTATGGCATTGTGAAAAAATCTTGGTCTTTATAGTTATACAAACTTAGTTTATATCCCAGATTTGCAACTTACTGGCTCCGAGCAATTGACTTAAAGTCATCTGTAAAATGATGAGAGCGATATGTCAACTATAATGGTTATTATGAAAATAAAATGTAATAATCCATGTAAAGCCCTGGTACATAGGAAGTACTCAATTATCTTTATCAATTCCTCCATTTACTTGCTCCTTTACCAAGGAGAATTTACTTCTGTATTGTGAAATAACTATTCTTCTAAATGTTTTACATGCCATTGTGTTTTATTGACACATTAACTTTCTTAACTTTCTATGTTGAAAAAGTTTTAGATTTACAGAAGAGTTATAGTGCAGAGAGTTCTCATATGCCCCACACTACACTTTTTCCAATGCTGACATCTTATATAACTATGGTACATTTATCAAAACTAAGAAATTAACATTCATATAACACTATTAACTAAACTACAGACTTTATTCATATGTCACCATTTTCCACTAAAATCTTTATCCTGTTCCAAGATTTAGTTCAAGACTCCATGATATATTCAGCATGTATTAATTTTTTAAAATTCAGATCCCAAGCTCTTTAATGATATTTTAAAGAGCCAGTTTTTAACTGCTGTGCACCTATTTCAAGGTTTCATTTTTATTCTTATATTTTACTTTGGTTTATGTCCACCATTTCTATATGTTATTTTTAAACTTGATTCTATCACATGTGGCATTAGCTAAGCAGCTTGACATTGTGTCATCATGCGTTTTTTAAAATTGTTTTTCATGTCTTTGCTCAAATCATTGATAAAAAGTTTGAATATGATGGGACCCAAAAATGACTCTGTAAAACATCTCTTGTGAACAAATTGAGCCACTGAACCCATTCATCAATACTCTGAGTACTCTTCTGCATCTCATGATTTGGGCCAGAACAACTGAGCCAAAGTGGGTTTCGTATTGAGAACATATAAATTGTCCTTGCTTTTGTATCCAATCTGACAGTATCTCCAATTATAGACATCTTGTTACTATTTTTTATTTGTCCTATATTTCTTAGTATTTTTTAACGTTTTCTACTTCTTTTGGATTAATTGAATCATTATTATGATTTCATTTATGTCCTCTAATGGCCTATTTTTTTAAATTAATTAATTAATTAATTAATTTTATTTTTGGCTGTGTTGGGTCTTCGTTGCTGTTTGCGGGCTTTCTCTGGTTGCAGCGAGCGGGGGCTACTCTTCATTGCGTTGTGCAGGCTTCTCACTGCGGTGGCTTCTCATGTTGCGAAGCATGGGCTCTAGGCTCGCAGGCTTCAGTAGTTGCAGCACACAGGCTTTGTAGTTGTGGCTCGCTGGCTCTAGAGCTCAGGCTCAGTAGTTGTGGCTCACGGGCTTAGTTGCTCCATGGCATGTGGGATCTTCCTGGACCAGGGCTCAAACCCGTGTCCCCTGCATTGGCAGGAGGATTCCCAATCACTGAGCCACCAGGGAAGCCCCCTTTAATGGCCTATTAGCCATATCTATTTGTGTTATTAAATTTTTTGATGATTCATTAAAAATTACAACATATATCTTTAACTTATCATTATCTACCTTCAGATAACATTTTACTGCTTTATAAGTGGTGTTAAGGACCTAAAAATACTATAATTTAATTTGCTCATTCCCTTCATTTATTCCATAGTTATCACATAATTAAATTCTATATATGTTGTAAACTCCTCAATACATTGTTATTATTTATTTCAACAGTAAATTATTTTTAAATAGATTAAAAATGAGAAATTTTTTTAAAATTTACTCACGTATTTTCCACCTCTGTGATTATTTAATCCTCTGTGTAGATCCAACTTTCTCTCTGATATCATTTTCTTCTTTCTGAAGAACTCCCTTTAAATTTTAAGTTTTTTCTATGCTCTTCTTGATATTCTTGGTATGAAAAAGTCTTAATTTTGTTTTCATCTTTGTAAGATAATTCTGGAAGGGATAAAATTTTTGGTTGATATATCTTTTTTTTTTTCTTTCAGTACTTTATAGATTTGTTCATTGTCTTTTAGTTTGCACAGTTTCTGACAATAGGTTTGCTGCTGTGATTCCTTTTTTTCTTTTTTTTTTTTTGTACTACATTTCAATGATTTATTTAATTTATAATTGGGAATTTGTACTATTTGACCACTTTTACCCATTTCATGCCCCACCACACACCCCCCCCCACACACACACACAAACACTAATCTGTTTTCTATATTTACGAGTTTGTTTGGATTTTTTTTTTAGATTCCACATATAAGTGATATCATATGGTATCTTTTTTTTGTCTGATTTATTTCACTTAGCATAATGAACTCAAGGTTCATTCATGTTGTCACAAATGGCAAAATGTACTTTTTTATGGCTGAATATTGTATATATATGCATATTTTTTTTTCTTTATCAATTTATCCATCAGTGGACACATAGGTTTCTTCCACATCTTGGATATTATAAATAATGCTGCAGTGAACATAGGGGTGCATATTTCTTTTTGAGTTAGTTTTTTTGTTTCCATCAGATAAATATCCAGTAGTAGAATTACTGGATCATATGGTAGTTCTATTTAAATTTTTTGAGGAAGCTTCATATTGTTTCCATAGTGGCTTCACCAAATTACATTCCCACCAACAGTGTACAAGGGTTCCCTTTCTCCACATCCTCACCAACACTTGTTATTTGTTGTCTTTTTGATAATAGCCACTCTAAGAGATGTGAGGTGATATCTCATTGTGGTTTTGATTCACATTTCCCTGATGATTATGATGTTGAGCACATTTCCATGTACCTGTTGGCCATCTATATGCCATCTTTGGAAAAATGTCTATTCAGAAGGTTTGCCCATTTTTTAATCAGATTGTTTTTATTTTATTATTGAGCTGTATGAGTTCTTTATATATTTTGGATATTAACCCCTTACCAGATGTATGATTTGCAAATATTTCCTCCCATTCGGTAGGTTGCCTTTTTGTTTTGTTGATGGCTTCCTTTGCTGTGCATAATCTTCTTAGTTTAATATAAACCCACTGCTGTGATTCTTATTTTGTTCTTCTACATATAGTATATCATTTTTCTTTTTCTTTCAGGATTTTCTCTTTATTATTGTTTTTTACCTATTGTTAGGATAGGTTTTGGTCTTAGTTTTTGTTGTTGTTGCTGTTTCTTCATCTTTGGGCTTTTGCTATTCCTGGATCTGTAGATTTATAATTTTCATCCATATTGGAAGAATTTGGCCATTTTTTCTTTAAATATTTGTTTCTGCCCTTTTTGCTTATTCTGAGACTCCAATTACACATGTAGACAACCTGACATTTTTCAATGGCACATCAAGCCATGGTCATTTTTGCTTATTTCTTTGGTCTTATTTCTTTCTGAATTTCATTTTGAATAGTTTCTATTAGTATATCTTTATGTTCACTGATATTTCCTCTTCAGTGTCTAATCTGCTTTTAATCCCATCCTGTGTATTTTTCATTTAAGATATTGTATTTTTCGTCTCTACCAGTTCCATTTGGGTCTTTTAAATATCTTCCATTTTATTTCTTTGTATATTCAAATTTACATTTACATCTTAGGTTATGTTTACAATATTTATAAAGTTGTTTTAATGTCCTTGTCTATAAATTACATCATCTCAGTTATTTTTGAGTCTGTTTCTATTGCTTGACTTTTCTCCTGGTTTGGTTCATATTCTCCTGCTTCTTCACATGCCTGATAATGCTTTATTAAATGTTGGACAATTTTGAATTTTATGGTGTTTGTTTCTGAATCTTACTGAATTCCTTTGAAGAGTGTTGGATTTTGTTCTGCAGCATAGATAAGTAGCTTGTGGGAATTTGATCCATTCAAGCCCAGCATTAAGCTTTGTTTGGACAGGTCCTTCATTGACTTTACCTCTGAAATTAATTTAATCCCAACTGCTAAGGTGTGACATCTCTGAAAACTCTACTCAATGTTTTTTTATATTATAATGTCTTTCTACTATGGCCAGTAGGAAGAAAAACTATTTCCAGTTTGTGTGAGTTCTGAGTAGTGATCAGACTATTGCTTCCCTGTGGTTCCTTTTTTTTCAGATGGTAGGAGTCTCCTTTATACATGTACACATTAATATTCAATAAATGCCTCAAGGGTATCCTTCTTAAATTCTTCAGTGTTCTTTCTTTCTGCAGTTCCTTCCTCTCCTGTATTCTTCCCCTTAAATTCTAACTGCCTTGATCTTCCCAAACTCTAATTTCTGTATCCTCAACTCAGTGAGATCACCAAGGCTTTCTCCTGGAAACTGCCTGCAATAAGCTGGAGTATTGGAGGACTCAGCTCATTTATTCCTCTTCTCTCAGGGATTACAGACCAGTGGTGTTTGTTTTTCAGTGTCTGAAAATGATTGTGTCATATATTTTGTCTGATTTTTAATTGTCAGATGTTTTCATTGTTTATGATGGAAGAGCAATTCTGAAGCAGAATTCTGAAGTGTTCTTTCTGTGGAAACTTCTACAGATCTAAAAATGGCTTTATGTGCAAGAAGGAGTATTTATAGTTACCCAAGTTATGAATTAACATTAATTTATTAAATTTAGACATTTGGAATAGAGTTGTTTAAATTTTTAAGTTCAAATTACATACTTTATCTTAACCATACACAAAAATCAATTCAACATGGATTAAAGAATTGAACCAGTAAGACCTGGAAAAATAAAACTCCTAGAAAAAAAACCTAAGGGGTAAGCTCCTTGACATTGGTTTTGGCAATGATTTTTTGGATTTGACACCAAAAATAAAGTCAACAAAAGCAAAAATAAACAGGTGGGACTACCTCAAACTAATAAGCTTCAGCACAGAAAAAAAATAAACAAAATGAAAAGGCAACCTATGGAATCGGAGAAAATATTTACAAGTCATATATCCAATAAGGTGTTAATCTCCAAAATATACAAGAAACTCATACAACTCAATAGGCAAAAAACCCCAATAATAACAACAAAAAAATCCCCAAACCCAAATTGACCAATTAAATAATGGCAAAATATCTTAAACATTTTACCAAAGAAAACATACAAATGGCTGACAGGTACATGAAAATGTGCTCAACATCATTAATCATCAGGGGAATGGAAATTAAAACCACAATGAGACATCTCTTTACACTTGTTAGGATGTCTGTTATAAAAAAGGCTAGAGATAACAAATGCTGGTGAGGATATGGAGAAAAGAGAACCTTTGTGCACTATTGGTGGAAATGTAAATTGGTGCAGCCACTATGAAAAACAGTAGGAGGTTCCTCAAAAAGTTAGAAACAGTACTACCATCTGATCCAGCAATTCCACTTCTGGGTGTATATCCAAAGGAAACTAATCATTGTCTCAAGGAGATATCTGTACTCCCATATTCATAATAGCATTATTCACAGTAGCTGAAGTATGGAAACCACCTAAGTGTCCATTGACAGATGAATGGATCAAGAAAATGTTGGGAGAAATGTTAGAATGTCAAGCAAATTGAGGCTATTAGGATGATAATTTTGAATGTCAAATCTGATCATCTCAAAGAGTTGACATTGTTTATCCAAGATTAGAGACAGATCAAGGGACCTAGGGGCAGTAATCATCTTCTTAAGTTTTCTCCAGCCATAGACAGACATTCTAACCAACACTGCTTTATAGACAAGGGTCTCCAAGTCTGCATACTACTCAACTGATATTCTTTATAATAAGATATTCTTTATAATGTAATCTGATGTAGTTAGATGAAAATCTTCACACCTATTCAGATTTAGCAAACTTCATTGATTTCTCAGTGGCGTCTGCATTTCTTTAGCTTTAGGCAACAATTTTATATTCATTTTAATGGCATCCCATTGAATCTTGACTATGTCTCATATTTTTTCTTCCTCTGAAATCACAACTCTAAAGTTCTGCTAATGAAACTTTCATAAACATATAAACTATTCTAGAATTTTCTCAGAACCTACCTGTCATTTCTGGCTTCTATTCCTGCCTTCATTTTGAAAGCATTTAACCATCATTAGTCTTATGGCATATTTCCCTTTTATTATGAGTTTGTTAGGATTACTGACAGGTGTTCTGAAATTACATCTATGAATTCATTTGATACTGTAAGATAAATTTTCTGAGTTTAGTGTCCTAATCTCATTTAGACAATTACATGTGTTCTCATCCTTTCCTCATCCAACTTTTACCTCTGTTTTATTTAGTCTGTTCTTTCCAGTTTTTGTAGCTGAAAAAAGGGAAGTAAAATTTGTTGCATGGTTCTTTGTACTTTCTCTCTAACAGTACAGTCTATATCAAACAATAGATCTATCCTTTCCTTCTTTTTCTGAGTGTGATTTATAGTCACTTAACAATCATTACCTTGGTTTCCATGTATTCCATTTTCATGCCCCTTTTGAGTGATAAAAACAAAAACCGTTTTAGAAAATGCTTTTGCCTTACAGGAAAAAATGTGCTTTAAGATTTCAACCAACTTTAGAAAAGAAACATTAAAGACTTCTCAATTATTGATTGTCCTTTTGCAGCTAAAACGAACATAGAAGTGCTAAGTAAAATAAATAAATTTATGTCATTAGCCTACCATTCCAGTATATATGAATTTACTTAGAATTATCATATAGCCAATCATACAACTAAGTTCAATTTTTTTTTTTTTTTAAACATTTTCTGTACCTCTTAGGGTTGTGATTTTTTTTTTAAATTATTTATTTATGGCTGTGTTGGGTCTTTGTTTCTGTGTGAGGGCTTTCTCTAGTTGTGGCAAGCGGGGGCCACTCTTCATCGCGGTGCGCAGGCCTCTCACTATCGTGGCCTCTCTTGTTGCGGAGCACAGGCTCCAGACGCGCAGGCTCAGTAATTGTGGCTCAAGGGCCCAGCTGCTCCGCGGCATGTGGAATCTTCTCAGACCAGGGCTCGAACCCGTGTCCCCTGCATTGGCAGGCAGATTCTCAACCACTGCACCACCAGGGAAGCCCCCTAAGTTCAATTTTTGATTGAAAACTTCTAAGTCTTATAATATTAGTGGAAGTGGAAAATTTTCTTCATGCTCTATTGAATAAAAAAATTTTTCCAACCTTGCTAAAATTTATGCCAAAGAAAACTAATTTTTAACTCTCTCTAATTCTTAGGGTTTAAATGTTATATGATAAATATAAGTTAAACCAACAAAAAAACAAATAATGCAAAAGGAATTTTGTTACTAAACAAACAAAAAAAGTCCCTAAACATATTACAATCTATAAGTATATGTTATTTAAGCTCAAGAAAGGACATCATGGTGTTATTCACATGAAACCTTTAGGTATCCTGCCATAATGACATGGAAATATTAATCTGTCCCAGAAAGCAATTTTCTTTTTTTATGAACAAGAGTAATTTGTGACCCATTAGTAAAGAAGGGGAAATTATTTTAATGATAGTAATCATGAAACAAATTTTAATGCTAGTGTACTTACAAATAGTCAATATTCTGGTCTACAAAAAAGTTTCATCATGATTATATGCAAAGCGCAACATCTCTATGCTTGTCATGGAGAGTGCAAGTATAACAGATGATAGCATACAATTCCTAAAATATATTATTTACAGTAAATTAGTAAAAGAAGAATGAGTTATTATACATATTGTTACCCAAACTAGGTTTAACATATGTATATATGTTTTATCACCAAATAGAAACATGGTTTTAGTCATAATTAATAGCCTAAATATGTTCAGATATTTTTACCAAATTAACATTACTGAGTAAAGCAAATTTTCATAAACTGTGTATGTGCATACTGTGAGAATTGCAAATGACACCATTTTTGCGAACTTAATTTGGCACTTATATTAGGAAAAATACACTTGAAACACCTAGTGTCTGGCACCCTATGGTGAACTTTTACTGAGATCTGATAATGCTGGGCACCAGCAGCCTCTTGGAGCGGGAGCACATCACAGCTTCACACAGCACTCCAAGCCTCCAGGCCTCTGAAGGCCTGGTTCTTTGGTTCAGCATTTCTGCACTAGGATGGCCCAACACTAGAGAACACAAAGTTGAGGATACACTTCAATCACTGGGTCCTCTGCTTTATTATTTTGCAAACACATTAGCTCTTTGCTCCTGCAATATTATCTTCTACATTGTATTTATATCTAAATGTCTTCCATTTCTTGAAGCTCTGGGAAAGAGCAAGTGATTCAGGGACTATATCTTTTTACAGATTGCTTTCTGATAAATACCAATGTGATTGGCAAAAACAAATGTGAAGTATAAATGTATTTGCCTTTCACAGTTTTCAATTTTAAATTGAAGTATCAATATTTAATTTTCTTACAAGTTTTCTGGTGTGTTGTATTAAGTACAGTTCTAATTTTATTTTATTTTTTAAAGTTTTCTCAACATTTATTAAGTGCATATTTCATAATACATATTTGAAAATTGCCATTTTAAGCACAGAGTCTACTGAAGTGTATACTTCATTTTAAGAGAAATAAATAACTTTCATATTAAAAATAATTATCTCTTTTGGATGGATTATGGAGAATTTTTCTCATCTTATATTTTCCTCATTGAACTTATTTTTATAATTAATGAGTAACCCATTGTCTTTAGAAGTGGATTTATACTGTAACATTTCAAGTTTTTAATGTAGGATCTCATTCTCATATTATAAGATTTGTGCTGAGGTAAATCTAATCAGGCAGAAGTAAGAACATATAAACAAAAGTCCTTTATCAGGACCAAATTACTATAAGATAACTCTATCCTAAAATTCTACAGTCTAAAACTATAGATGTTCAAAAGGAGCAATATAATAGAATCAGTCAGATACTTTAATACTTCTTGCCATATATGAAATACATTTCAAATTTCAATATTCTTGTCAGATACAAATAAATTAAAATTTTTTATAACATAAGCCAATAAGAAAAATAACATACTACTTTAAAATACACATAATTTTTCAGAAATGCTTTTGAGTTAAATATTAAATTTAATATATTTTTGAAAAATGTGTGTGAAAACAGATAATTAGATAATTATAGAATTTTTAAACTTTTTTAAAGCTCTGAATGTATAGAACTTTGATGAAAACATCTATAGAAAACCATCTTAGACTGTTTTAAATTGATTAAAAAAATAATGATACGGGACTACCTCATTTCTCAAATGCATATTGATGTTATATTAAGTGTTTGAAAATAGTTTGATTTCCTCAATAATCTAAGCCAGAAAATGTGCTGTATAAACGTTTTTTAAATGTCCAGGCAATATTTTCAGCTAGCAAATATATCTCACTCCCCAACTCCCACCCCAAGAATAGACAGTTACACTGACATTACAAGGTCTTAATTCAGTGAGTTAGAATTAATAATGTTCCACTGTATCTTGTAATTGGTGGAAATCTGTTTACTTCTACTCTGCTCTCCCTTTGTGCTTAAATGTTCTGTTGACTTCACCATGAACTTCAAGGTGAACTTCAGAGGTTCAGTGAGAGGTTTATTAATTTTGGCAGAAAAAAGGGCTGACTCTATACATAGCTAACTTTTAAACTACATTCCTGTACCTTGCAAAACCACCAACATTTTCTCCACAACTGGCTATTTTCCATTTTTGATATGATGAGAGCCAAAACAAGAGTTAGTTAAGAAACCAGAATTCTTTTCAGCTCTGAAAATTAAAAAAAGACCTCTAGGAGAAATTTTTGGTTGTATGCTCACTGTATTGTTCCTCCAATCTAATTTCATTTTAAGGTAGACATTGGATTATCTTTGGGTTTTTTTTTTTCCTTTGAAAGCTGTTGAACTCACTATAAATACAAAAATCTATTTAATTTACCTATACTAATCAAGTAAGTGATCTTTCTATTGGTATTTGAGGAAGGAAGATCAAATGTAATTCCCAATGTCATATATACACAGAGATGTATATCACTTTGGGATGCCAATTTCAAGTCTTGAGGCACAGTATGCTTGCACTCATCCTTGGCCTCTACTTGTTAGACAAGTTAAGTGCAGCCCAAATTTGGAAGCCTGGCTATAAACTATTGTCTTTCAATTTTATTTATGGACACGTTTAGTAAAACATGAACTTTTCCCCTGAATGTTTGAAATATGGTAGTTTTAACATACCCTGTGTCTACTACTTTCTTCTTATGCATATTCTCATGAAACATTACCATCTGACAACTTTAGGGGGAAATTTGTAGATCCCAGTAAATAATTGTGTAATTCAGTTAATAAAGCCAAAATATTCATATTAAATTAGGAAACTTAGTTTTCTTTTATTTATTTATTTATTTTTATTTATGGCTGTGTTGGGTCTTCGTTTCTGTGCGAGGGCTTTCTCCAGTTGCGGCGAGCGGGGGCCACTCTTCATTGCGGTGCGCAGGCCTCTCACCATCACGGCCTCTCTTGTTGCGGAGCACAGGCTCCAGACGCGCAGGCTCAGTAATTGTGGCTCACGGGCCCAGTTGCTCCGCGGCATGTGGGATCCTCCCAGATCAGGGCTCGAACCCGTGTCCCCTGCATTGGCAGGCAGATTCTCAACCACCGCGCCACCAGGGAAGCCCCTAGTTTTCTTATATTTGGATATTTTAAGCAATGGAGAGAACAATATTGTCCTAAATCTCTGATTACTATTTCTAGAACCTAGTATAGAATTCTGAACTCTAGGCCCATTAACATGTGAAGTATTCTAAGAGAGTATTGCTGTGAAAGTTAAATGTAGCTGATCATTGTAATGCTTTTAAATGCTCTGCCATTCTTAATTCACATCAATCAATTGCAATCATTAATCATGTTGAATGCAGCGGTTTGGGTGAACACTTAATATTGATTCTAGCTTAAATTTCACTGCAATTATAACTTAATGGTAGGTAGTATGTGTAATATTTAAATATAATCTAGTTTAAACTGTCAATTAAGTGACAGCAGCAAGAAAGGACAAGTCCTGTGACCCAGACAGAAATTATAAGTAAATTTTTTCTTAAATGGAGGAGGAAAGAAGCCAATGGATCAAAAGAGCAAGAGGAAGGGGATGTTTGATGGTACATGTTAAGTACAGTGTTTAGCTATGCTAACACTAGAATATTTACAGAGGTGCTCTAAGACACAAATGGAAAAACAAGTGCACCAACAAACGGAACAGCAGTCATTCAGGTGTTAGGAGATGACAGATTTCAAAGGCCTGGGCATTTTCTGCTAAAATTCAAGATTGCCTTCCTAAATGGAAAGTCCAGACACTTATTTATTAAAAAATCCTACATTTAAAAAAGAAAACCGGTCACAATTTATCTCCTGCTCCAAATATATTACTCAGGTTTCCCTGAGACAACCAGTCAACCAGCTTTGTGCAAGTCCCTTAATTACACTGATTCTAACTTTCCTCATCTGAAAATAAATGTTTCAACCAAATAATTCATAAGGCTTAAGGCATAGTTTCAGCAGTTTGAGTTGATAATATACATACATATAGACTTATTTGAAGGGATACCCTAAGGAGTGATGCTCAGAATGTGGCTCCCTGACCAGCAGAACTGGCATCACCTGGGAACTTGTTAGCAATGCAGATTATCAGGCCCCACCTCCTACACGCCAAATTGGACAGGTGATTCTGACACAGGCTGAAGTTTGAGAAGTATTGCTTTCAGGCATGGTCTGCTTCTATGTTAGTTAGACAGGAACAGGAGGAATCAAATGCAAAAATGGTTAACTTCTCTCTCCGAAATCCCACCAAATTGACAATATTTAAGAGGAAAAATAACAAACAGAACAAGTAAATAAATCCTCAGCAATATCAACATTCTGGGAAGTTATCAACTGACTATATCTGTGAGCAATTTCTTGGAAAAAAAATATAGATAAAATCAAAATGATGCCAAAATCCAATGGATATGAGGAATTATTTACCAAGTATAATTAAAACAGTAAACTTTAAAACAAGTTAGTTTTTTTCTGAAGAACTGAAAAATCTTAACAACAAGATTCTTGTGTTGGGACCAGGGATAATAAAAGTGCTAATGGGAAGTTGATCCAATTATTATTTAAAGGCTGAGGAAGAGCTGATCAGTCCCATTTTCAGATGAAGAGCCACAAAAAGAGCTGTGAAACAGTTTTGACATTGGAAATGGTCAGAGATCCAGAGACTTCTGAACGTGTTCCAAGTAATATTAAGCATTATGAAAAGAAGAAAATAAATTCCCAAGTGGGAAAACATACTGCCAACCTGAATTGAATGTGTAATCCCTTCTATCTCCAACCACACCCTTATGCATAAATTCATCAAAGCCGCAATTGTCATGCATTAATCAGATGCAACATGTACATGCAGAAGCAGTGACAGGTGCATAGGCTACTAATACCACTACTACCAGCTATGTATATACACATACTCAAATCCTAAGTATTTTAAGGAATCTAACTGCATAAGAAAAGGTAAAAAAAGGAAAAATAAAAAGTAAACACACACACATACATACAAACCAATACAAGGATGACTAAACTCCCATGGAGAAAGGTAATACAGGGGCAAAATTTATCAGGCTTCCTCTCATAAAGCTACAGAAATAAAAATATATAAATAATATATTAAAAGAAAATTATATGCTTAAAGAAGAAATTAATAAATTACAGATCAAAACTCTAGATTTGAGCAATAAAACAAATACCTCATTCTTTGCAAAGATCTACAAGGACAATATAGTCTTGAAGTCTGAAGATATTAAAAGAATTAAGGAAGCATGACTAGAACCTGATGAGAGTCAGAAAATAAATATAAATAAGAGGACATTAAATTATAAAAGAACTATAATCAAATTATATCAATAATTTTGAGAGTCCATCTGAAATGATTAATTTTCTAAGAAGGATTATGTAACTTGCTAAAGTCACACAGTTTAGTGGTGGATTCAGTTTGGTGTGAATATAAAGTTTTTCCTATCAATGTCTACCACACCATCCCTATCTGGTATTGTTAGAGATGATTTTGGTCAGGTATCCATCTTCTTTCACAGGGCCAAATATTTCAGGGCAAGCAGGCTACCTTAATAACCATAGAGGGAGAATCACATGGGTTTAATCCATTTTTAGTACCATGTATTAAATCAACCATCCTTTTCCCTCTAACTTGAAATAGCAGCTTTGTAATTTTTTAATATCCCACATATATGCAGATCTCTTTCTGAAATCTCTTGTTTTATTATTTTATTGATCGATTTGGATATTCCCTGTATTAATACAATATTCTTTAGAAAACAGAACCTTTTTACTAAGTTTTAGTATGTGGTAATAAAACTCCCAGCTTACTTTTCTCATTTGATACTATCACTTTAAAGAAGTAATAACTTTGACCTCAGTAAATATATTTTCATAATTTGCCTTTAAAATCCCTGAAATAACTATTCATTTGAAGGTTCTTAAAACTTGTAATTCTACCAATTTTTGCTTTATGTAATATGTTTCTGTTACCATTTACCTACCTATATTCCTATTATGCCAAATAATTTTAGAACAAAGGAAAATGAAGTTGTTTTAAATAACATGGAGGGTTGTCAAAAGTTGAATTATTTCCTTATTTTAATATTATTTTTGTTTGCATTCATCACGTTTAAAAAACTATTTTGATAATTCCCTGTATGTGCTAGAATGTTCACATTTCCTTATCTTTATTATTTATTTCTCAGTGTATTTAGAATATAATATTTCTTCCATTTTAGATGAAGTAAAAAAATACATTAAACAGCTCATAAAGTCAATATCAAAAAAAAAAAAACCCCAAAAACCCAATCATAAATAGGCAGAAGACTTGAATAGATATTTCTCCAAAGAAGACATGCAGCTGGGCAACATGCACATGAAAAGATGCTCAACATCTCTAATTATTAGAGAAATACTTATCAAAACCACAATGAGATATCATCTCACACCTGTCAGAGTGACTATCATCAAAAACTCTACAAGTAACAAATGTTGGTGAGGATGTGGAGAAAAGGGAACCCTCATGCACTGTTGGTGGGAATGTAAATTGGTGCAACCGCAATGGAAGTAGGGAGGGAGGTTCCTCAAAAAACTAAAAGTAGAAATACCATATGACCCAGCAATTCCACTCCTGGGTATATATCCGGAAAAAAATGAAAACAGTAATTTGAAAAGATGCATGCATCCCAATGTTCATCCAGCACTATTTATAATAGCTAAAATATGGAAGCAACCAAAGTGTCCATCAACAGAGAAATGGATAAAGAAGATATGGATATATATGGACACACACACACACACACACACACACACACAATGGAATATTACTCAACCATAAAAAAATGAAATTCTGCCATGTGCAGCAACATGGATGGACCTAGAGAATATTATGCTTAGTAAAATAAGTAAGACAAAAACAAATACTGTATGATATCACTTATATGTGTAATCTAAAAAACAATACAAATTAATGTATATGCAAAACAGACTCATAGATATAGAAAACAAACCAGCAGTTACCAGTGGAGAGAGGGAAGGGAGGAGGGGCATGTTAGGGGTAGGGGGTTAAGAGATACAAACTACTATGTATAAAATAGACAAGCAACAAGGATATACTGTATGGCACAGGGAATTATAGCCATTATCTTGTAGTAATGTAACAGGGAAGAACAAAATCTGACTCCATGCTGGATCTGTTTCTTTTACTTTAACCTTTTCTCTCCATTGTTTTTTGTTACTATAATCACTAAAAGGATGTTGTCTATAGCTACTGGCATACATAATGGCCTCCCTCGGGGAACCCTGCCCCCTGCCTAAATGTTAAACTAAAGTGCCTTTGTTCAGCTCACAGGGAAACATTCTGACCCTGCCCACCTGTGAATGGCTGCAAGAAAGAAGAAATTAACACATCCCTTCCCCTAGGCTGGTTAAATCAGGAGATGCTTTGCAAGACTTATGGCCTTTTTACTTTACTTCCTCACTCCTCCCCCTCTCTGTTCTATAAAAGAAACTAGCATCCAGACCCCAGTAAGATGGTACTCTAGGACATTAGTCTACCATGTTCTCAGATGCCCGGCTTTCTGAATAAAGTCACTATTCCTTGCCTCAACACCATGTCTTATTGGCCTGTCATGCAGCGAGCAGAGCAAGCTTGGACTCGGTAACAATAACTTTTAATGGATTATAAACTGTAAAAATACTGAATCACTATACTGTACAAATGAAACTAATATTGTAAATCAACTATACTTCAATAAAAAAAGAAAACACATGAAGACATGCTAGTCTTCTGAGAGTCATTCCACTTAAAATTTCAGTACCTTGAATTTGTAAAGCTATTTCTAAAATACTAAGATGTAAAGATATCTTTTAAAATGTATAGAAGCTTAGTCTATTAGAAAAAATATGCAATTTAGATGAGATGGTTAATACCTCTAGAGACCAATAGTCCATTCCAGACTGTATACCACTCTGCCTTTGTGCAGTCTTTGTGCAGACTTTGGGGAGAGTCTAGAGAGCAGGGAACAGAGCCTCTGGGTGGTTTGTCCCTGTCAAGACCATTAGACATAGACTGGAGATCAGAAACAGGACTTCAGTTAAGCAAGAAAATGACTGGCAAAAAAAACGAAGGACCCCAGCTGCAGGGAAATTTGGGAGCTAGGTGAATTTCTAAAACAAGAACTCAGAACAAGAACCAGAATGATAGGCCATTTGAATAACTCAGGATACATAAAAACTGGGGAAAACCTGTTTGGAAACTCAGTCATTAAGAGCCTCAGCAGAGTTGACTTGTATCTTTGAGTATAATGCGGAAGTCCCAAGACTTTAATTTAATTAACTCCCAGTGATTCTAAGCCCTCCTGGTTGTGCATGTGTTAGCGGTAGTGTGGGAATAAAGGGAATTGATGGTAAAGCAGACAAATGGAATTGAATACACTCATTCTGATTTAACATTAAGTTGGCTTGAAAACTGGGTCAAAGCAGATTTTGCACGTTAAGAGATCAATAGCTCAATTATAGCAGAGCTGGAGAAGGCAGATCTAAAGAAGTTAGGTAGTGAAGAACAAGGAGAGGCTGAATGGCACTGTTATACTTTGCTTCTTCGGTAAACTGGCTGTTTTGCTCACTGCTTCCTGTTCAAATGAAGGGATTCATCATGAAGTTGATCTGACTCTAGTGTAAATGTATTAAAAATATTGATTCATTTAATTCATTTTTTCTCCAATATAAATATCTATGGTTATCTTATACTTAGTTTACTAGGCTGACTGATTTTAAATTTTTCATTAAAAAAAAAAAAAACTTTAAATGCCAAAGTATCTTTCTAGGAGTAGAAAATCCCATTGACTTTGAATAAATTTGGATCAAGTAGGTGAGGAAAAGACAATGCTCAAATATACAAAGTAACTGCTTCAACAAGAACAAAAAGGATTATACAGATTTAGCCTCAGTGCTTGAATCTTTCCAACTCAATCGCGTTAGAATAGTTATGTACAATGCAGTCTACATGAAAGTGGTCTAACTGTGAATATAATGTTGTGTTCTTAATTCTTTGTTAATCTAACTCATTTGCTCCTGGGACACAATACCCCGTGCTCACAAATTTGCTCTTGAATCAGAAAGAACAACGTAAATTCCAGAACAGCATGTCTTCTTTCACATTTTGGTATTATATTATCCAGTTCTTTGATGGGGCAGCATGGAGCGGGGAGCAGACTCACTGGGGAAATTAAAAATATGTGACAGCACTTTTTAATACAAAGGTTCCCTGAAGCCAGGCAAATTGGAACTGGCAGTTATCAACATCAGCTCACTGTAGGGTGGATCCGCTGAAATGCTCTGGGTGGTCTTTATGAACTTCCTAGTGGGCAGCTTGTTAGGCTAAAGGCAGAGAAACAGCACTTAAGGGATTTTGAAATTATCAGGAAGATAAGAAGATATGAGAGAACACCAACCAAGGGCAGTACTGTGGTTTACAGTTTGGAGCAGGATACCAAGGAATTTATCTGGAGAAAAGACCAACAAATAGAATCAGGGAAAGGAGATTTCTGTATTTAAATTTATTCTCATTTTTTTTTCTGTAACTCTTAAATCTCCAGACTCACATGATTATCCTATTTAGTGCTTCCCAAATCTTACAAAACGCAAGAATCCACTTTTGTCTTACCTTAACCTACTCCAATCCCATCCACATTATAAGTGCAGAAGCAGAGAACAGTTTTTTTCCAAGAATGTACATCATCAGTTCTCAGATTCGATGAGTAAACACATGGCCCCCTGGGAGATGCCTGTACAGTTCAGCGAGTCTATAGAGGCCAGACTCACAGCTGGAATATTACCTGCCTACTACCTCCTGTGCTAACGTGCCCATTAAATGAATATTATTAAACACAGGACAGAATAAAGCTAATTTCCCCCCTCAATTTTAACCTGTGATTTCTTAATATAAAATGAAGAGAAACTTGTGTCCTGGCATGAGTGAAATAGAAAGAATACTTCAATTCTGTATGAATGATCAAAGTCCACATCCTTGAATAAAAATCAGAGAACCAGTATTTTAGTTCATTCTATGTAGAAAGAAATCCACAGATATTTAAAAATATAAGAAGTTAAGAAAAGACATTTTATAGAAACATGTTATATTGAACAACACTGACTAATTAGTAATGGTTTCCAAATATTCCTTCTGTACCTTGCATTTAACTAAGATATTACTGGTTGACACTGAGTAAGATTGTAATGGTTAATAAGGTTTTTTTTTTTTAATATCTAATATTTATGATCTCTCTCAGAGTGATACTGACAGCGCTAAACATATAACTTCGTATCAAAAGATAAGAGAATGATGTAAAATGAAAAGATGGAGTATAATGCAAAGAAAAATGGACTGACATGAGAACATATGAATTCTACTTGTGATGAAGCAACTCAGTGGTTTTATTAAGTTGGAAAAGTTATGTAACCTCAGGTTCCTTATCTGTAAAATGGGGATATTAAGATCTGACCTGTCCATCTCATGGGGTCATGTGAAAATAAACAGATAATAAGTGTTTAAAACAAAAATGAATTTTAAAGATGCAAGATATTATAAAACAGTTAGGATATGGAAGGAGGTCAATGTGTTTAGTTCAGTGAGCTTTTTTACAAACGTTAAGCTCTATAAACTCATTAAGGGAGGAGGAAACAGCAATGCTCATCTTAAAAGTACTAATTCCATTCTTGAATTTTCCACATGCAGTATACAAAGACTATTGAGACAATTCAGACAGCGGACTCAATTACTTGCTCTTCTGTCAAGAAAGGTACACTCTACCTGATTTCAGGATGCTCATATTTCTGAGTTGAAAGAAAGGCTTTGATGACAGCCACGTTAGAAGTGTGCTTTGCTGAAGCCTAGACAGTGCCATGGTTATCAGAAATCAATGAAATTCAATGGGGCAAATATATTTTTCTTCTTTTTTTCCTATATGAATTGCCCTTTTAAAAATAGCTTATTATTAAACATTTTTTCATATTTTTATGCAACATTTATAATTTCATTCTGAAATTTTGAGACCAATGTTTTATATATTTCAGGTAAATGTTATTTTGGAAAATTATTATCTTTATTGTTGGGAAGGAGTAGACAGCTTACTTGTAGAAATTCTTACCTGGTACAGTATTCCTATACAAAAAAAGTACATATAAGTAGTATAAATATTATGCACACTTAATACACACACATACACACATAATAAAATACCTAATGTTTACCAGGCATTTTCTATGTGCATGGGGATATCCTTGTACTTTATAAGTATTATCTCATTTAATCCTCATCACGTAAAAAGATCCTGTTTTTTCCTATTGTGCATATGAAATCAAGCACAGAAAAGTTAAGTGGCTTGCCCAGTATTGCACAGCAAGTAAATGGCAGAGTCAAGATGAAACTCAGGCAGTGCACCATCAGAGCCTACACTCTTAAATCCCTCCACTGTGTGGCCTCATCAAATAAACTTTTCATAAACCACAAACTTTAAGACAGACCTCCAGTGTATTTCAGATAGGAATGGGGTTGTGCTTTTGGGTTCTGGAACATGAAAGTGAGCTGGTTATACCAGCCTGAATGGGCTGAACTCAACTCCACATCCCAGAACTCCTGCAACTGAAAATGTTTCCCTTCCCTTAAGGAGCAAGTCCCCACAGACTCCCTATCTCATATTTATGTAAAAACTACTCATTCCAGACAGCGTCAGAAGACTTCCTCAATGGCAGGTACTCTTGGAACAGTGTCTTTTCCCTGAGTTTATCACAGGAACATGTTGGAAAATTCGTATCAAGAGTAAAATCAGAGGCTGATATTAGAGTTGGTAAAGGTTAGCCTTTGGCAGAATTGTGAAATAGGTTAAATGTGCCTGAGGCATTTTTCCTCTTTCATGATTAGTTCTCAAGCCCTCCCAATTGATTCTCATGACCCTACTGGGATGATTAATTAATTATTTGTTTGATTTTCTACTTACTGCTTAACTCTGCTTAAAAGCTATAATTTTCATATGTGCGGGAACCATACTTGCCTGTTTTGCTATTTTACCCTAGCCCCTAATATAGTACCAGATCATGGAATATGCTGGCCATTTACTGAATGAAGGAATAAAATGTTTACTAAAAAGATCTTGACCCCTTTCTTGCATCAGCATATGGCACAAAAATTAGTTGTTCAGTTACTATCTCTTAACTGAATGGATGAAAAAAATGACTAAGGGAAGTGGTTAAGGTATGAATCGTTCTGGGATTGAAATTCCAAAGAAAATTCTCCAAGACTTACCATAGGAGAGAGGAAGAAGTGAGACCTTTTAATACACTGCATATTAATAAGAACTGCAAAACTTCCCATAGTATCTCTTCCTTCTTTGCAGCATGCCTCAGGTTTCAACCTGCTCTCTCTACTTTCATGTTTACATTATCTATTTGATCTCTTGTGAACTCTGTCTCCATGTGACTGGTGGTGGAATAGACGCTATTTTTCTTTCTTATTTCCTTTCTATCTGTGTATGATAGACACAAGTCCTAATCATTTTAATCCCTTGAGAAATTTACTGATGGGGGAAAGAAAACAACACATTGAGAATACATTTTACAATCTTGGGATATTTTTACTGTTTTAGTCCCTGGACCATAGCTCTAAACTCTTCAGTATGGAAGCGATAATAATCAACGATTATTAATATTTATTGAATACTTGTTACATATTCCATTCACTTGACACTTTAAACTTGCTTGCCATTTAGTCTCAAAAGGATCTGGATTTACAAATTAGTAAGTAAACTGAGGTTTAAAAATATAATAGGCTATTTCTAAAGATCATTCGCCTCCTAAGTGACAGAAATAGATCTGAAATCCTGATCTCTGTTGTTCCAAAGCTTTTGTGGTTGCTGACCAAAGACTGAATTAAGCCAAAATAGTGTTGGCTTCTGATCTCAAGGTAAAAAATATTATTTATAAGGATATCCAGAATTTGTTAAACTTCTCCTCATGCACATTTGGTGACTTCTCCCTGTCTCTTTAGTATACACAGCAGTAGCTCAGAAAATAAAGTCTCTAAAATGAAGGAATACCTGTAGTCCCCTAGTGGCCTATGGATATTATCCACTTCACAGTGAGCTGGAATGCCTTGTGAGCAATGCTTCATGTAACTGATGCCCCACCAAGAGAGACCCATGTGGAAACAGCAGAGAAATCTCTACTTAGTATGACTTGAGACTTGAGGGATATTATACCATTTTTTTAGAGCATTTTTTCCTCCAGTATCCATCAGTGGTGTGGAGGTCACTTCCTCAATTGTATATCACTGTATTCCCTTTCCTTGCTAGACAAAATTCATCTGATGAGGGGAAAAGCGTAGGTTTGGGAAAATGCTAAGTTAACAACAATAACCAAAAAAAAATAAAGTGACTGATAGAGTAATGGGTAACAAGGAGAAAGCTATAAATCAATGTTTTTTTCATTTATTGGTTCACTTAAGACATGTTTATGGAGAGTTCACTGTGTGACAGGGACTGCGTCTAATATTGTTTATTCAAAGACAATAAGACTGTCCCTGCCATTAAGATCCTTACAATCTTGGGACTTCCCTGGTCTTCCACTGCAGGGGGTGTGGGTTCGACTCCTGGTCAGGGAGCTAGGATCTCACATGCCTCGTGGACAAAAAAACCAAAACATAAAACAGAAGCAATATTGTAACAAATTCAATACAGACTTTAAAAATGGTCCACATCAAAAAAATCTTTAAAAGAAGAAAAAGACCAGCTCAGTCAGTAATACTTATTTACTAATAATACCTCTAGTCAATGAAATTGCAAGGGATCGCGCATTATAAAAAGAAAAAAAAAATCCTTACAGTCTGCCTTGGTCATTTTGCACTGCCATAATAAAAATACCATAATATGGGTGGCTTAAACACCAAACGTTTATTTCTCACAGTTCTGGAGACTGGAAAGTCCAAGATCAAAGCACCAGCAGATTCATTGAGGACCTGCTTCCTGGATTGTAGATGGCTGTCTTCTTTCTATGACCTCACATGGTGGAAAGCAGAGAGAGATTAAGCAAGCTCTCCTGGATGTATACTTATAAGGGCACTAATCTCATAATGAGGGCTCCACCCTCATGACCTAATTACCTCCAAAAGGCACCATGTCCAAATACTATCACATTGAGGATTGGGGTTTCATATGTGAATTTTGATCAGTTGGGAGGAGGTGCAAACATGCAGTCCATAGCACAGTCTAATGGGGAAGAGGAGATGCCAACAAAATTATAACACTGTGTGCTAAATACTATAACTTGTTCTGAAAAAGAAATGCAATGGGACCATAGAAGAATAAACTCCTAAATATGCCTGAGGGCATCAAAGAAGGCTACACAGATTAGATAAACTTTGATATTAGAGGATATCTAAGGAAGAGTTTGTTAGAAGCACAACTGGACAGAGAGAATTCCAGGCACAGCTAAAAGTTAGGAGAAAAGTCATGGCTGGAGAGTCATGGATAGATAGATATTGCTGGGATATAAAGTGCAAGGCACAGTGAAGTGGAAGGTAAAGATGGAATAGCTAAAAACGATGCCAAATCATCAAGGGCATGTATGTATTGAAAAATATATTATCCGGAAATTTATAGGAAATAGTTGAAGTCACTGGCACCAAAATATTCCTTGCATTTTAGAACAGTATTCTGTCAATTGCAATGGAACACGATAGAAAGGATCAGGACCAAAAGTTGTGAACTTGGCTCTTAAGACAAAAGGGAGATGCAAGTAACGAAAAAAGTAGAATTGAATTATGGAACAAACAACAATTGATGTGGGTTTTTTGTTTTGTTTTGGGATTTTTTGGTTTACTTATTTATTTATTTATTTTTGGCTGCGTTGGGTCTTCATCGCTGCACGTGGGCTTTCTCTAGTTGCGGTGAACGGGGGCTAAATTGATGTGTTTTGATGAGGGTTTGGGAGCCTCAAGGAAGGTAATGTATGATCGTGCCTCCTCTCACGTGAGACGCTCACTCTAGTGTCTACCCCTTTCTCCTCCAATGTTTTGTCAGGCCAGACCACCATCCTTCAGCTTCAAAACCTTGGCTGCTTTGATCAAAGCTGCCCTTCTTCTCTGAGTATTGCTCTACACTAAGAGCCACTTAGCCCAGGAAGTTATACTTCTCTTACCTTCCTGCTAAGTGCAGCCTTTAGTTCAAGACTGCCTGACATAGATGGTAGACTTGCTTCATGTTGGGAATAATTTTGTGGTGCTATTTGTCCTCGAAAATTTTCCTGTGGGGTCATACAGTAGCTAGTCTCTAGTTGAGACCACATTCTTCTTAGCCTGACATAAGACATCAGAGGTGACACAAATTCTAGCCCTCAGTTTACTCTTCCCCTTTTTACCCCCTCCCAAGGTAGAGACACTAAGAGAAAACGTAACGAGTCATAAATTAAGGAGCGTTCTGTCCTTAGAGAAGGTACCAGTCAGAGCACTAGGACCCTTAGGAAATATTTCAGTTGCTGTCTTGACCCAGGTTCCATAGCCGTCCTAGTTTGCAACTCTGGTCTTGACTTCATTAATTTACTAAACATTAACCTGTCTATTCTGTTGACATGACCTTGACCCCTATTCCTAACTATATCTCAGTCTGCCATGTATCTTGTTGTCGATAAACTTTTATATCAGCTATGCCATGATACTGCTGACCCTCATCCCTGTTTGTCTAATCACATTTCACTAAAACTTTGCCAAAAGCATGCCTTGACACAAATTGGTCCTGTGCACTTGTCTTGGGCTTATGCTCCATATTAGTCACCTCAGATTGCTAAAACAAGTTACTATAGACTGTGTGGCTTATACAACACATATTTATTTCTCACATTTCTGGAGTATGGGAGAGTCTAAGATCAAGGTGCCAGCTGATTTGGTTCCTGGTGAGAGTCCTCTTCCTAAGTTAAAGATGGCTGCTTTGTTGCTGCATTCTCACATGATAGAAAGAGAGCAATCTCTCTCTCTCTTTCTCTCTCTCTCTCTTTTTCTTTCTCTGTCACCCTTCTTATAATCCCATCATGAGGGCCCCACTTTCATGACACCATCTAACTGCCTGCCAAAAGCCCCATCTCCAAATACCATCACATTGAAGTTTATGGCTTCAACATATGCATTTTAGTGGGACACGATTCAGTCTATAGCAGATCCCCACTAAGTTTGTCTGCAGATGTTGCAGCTAAGACTGGCTCTCCTTAAACAATACACTGTCACATGCACATTCATTTAACTCCCATGTATTTAGTACTTGCTCTATTATAGTCATTGTGTTAGCTGCCAGGGATATAGAAATGAGCCATATGAACAAGACTCACTTCTTGTCTTTAAAACAAGCCCAAACAAAACAAAACAATATAATTGGCCAACAAAGAAGGGTTGGGAAATGAAGGAAAGGAAACATGTATTGAGCAGCCAACAGTTAAGAGTTTAGTGAATGAGCATGTGCTCTTCAGTCAGACTGCTTGGGTTGGAATCCTGATACCAACACTTAATAAATGTAATATGAGCAAACTATTTAACCTCTTGCTGCTTCAGGTCCTCTTCTCTAAAAAAAAAGATAGTAAAATCTGTAGGATTTTAAGAATTGAGGAGGTATTTAGAACAGTACCTGGTATGAGTAAGCACTCAATATTGTTAGCCACTAGTAATAATATGTGCCATTTGCCATTCTCTTTAGGCATTTATACTGTTTAATCACGAAAAAGCCATATATGAAGACTATGGTTTTCCCATTTCACATGAAACCAACTTTTAAGGAACTTACATGATAAGTTGGAAGGTTGAAAATGGAGTTCAGTTAAGAACTGATGAAAGCAGGGGAAGAAGTCAAGAGTATTTTGTAGGCCACAATTGGACAGAGTTGATGTCTGAATGAATCTAAAAGATGATATGTAAAGATTACTATGAGATTTCTGGGTAGACTACTAGAGATGACAGTCTTAAATATTTCACCTAGGAATTCTCACACTGTAGTCAGGTAGATGTTATGCTTCAAGTAACTATTATGATTTAAATAAATAATG
This sequence comes from Balaenoptera musculus, assembly GCF_009873245.2. Classification (NCBI taxonomy): domain Eukaryota; kingdom Metazoa; phylum Chordata; class Mammalia; order Artiodactyla; family Balaenopteridae; genus Balaenoptera; species Balaenoptera musculus. The sequence continues at coordinate 93,156,033 of NC_045788.1, forward strand.
ACTGTGATGGCCATGAGAATTCACTTGCAGATGTTGAACTGCAGGGAACGAAATTAAATGATGGCCTCAGTCACTGTGCTTTGAATCTATCGCTTCTGAGGTAACATCTCCTCTCAGCCAAGGATGCGGTGCCACAGGAATACTAAAGCAAACCCATTCTTGGGAGATACAAGACTGCTCTGACAGACAACTTTGGCTCAAGGACTCCCCATAACTTTGCCAAATCTTCCTTGGGCTGCCTGACAATCCAGGACAGTTCCATCCAACTTTCTCTCACGTCCTCCTTTACTTTTTATCAAATTTACGTCACAGTCTGATGGTCTCTCTGAGCCTTCCCCTGCTCATCCCTGCAGATTTGGGAGCAGTTACTCCATCATCCCTCTGAGCCTTTCTTTCTAAAAGTAAATGAATCCCTTCTTCACAATCCAATCTTTTTCTTTTTTTTTAATTGAAGTATAGTTGATTTACAATGTTGTGTTAGTTTCTGGTGTACAGCAAAGTGATTAAGTTACACACACACATAGAATCTGTAATTAAAAAAAAAACTCCCTGCAAACAAAAGTCCAGGACCAGATGGCTTCACTGGAGAATTATACCAAACATACAAAGAAAAACTTATGCCGATCCTTCTCAAATTCTTCCAAAAGACTGAAGAGGAGGGAACACTCCCAAAGTCATTCTATGAAGCCACCATCACCCTGGTATCAAACCCAACAAAGACACTACCAAAAAAGAAGATTACATGCCAATATATTTGATGAATATATATGCAAAAATTCTCAAAAAAATATTAGCAAACCAAATCCAACAACACATAAAAAATATCATACATCACAATCAAGTTGGATTTATCCCAGGGTCAGAAGATGATCCACTATCCATTCTTAATTCCTTGAGCTTTCAGCTGCCAATTCAGATCTTGGTGGCGTGTGACCCAAACCTTCCCAGACAGAACACTTGATAGTCATGCTTTTCTCAGATTGGGGTTGCTCCACATGTTTGTTCACAATTACAAGGGGACAAAAAAGTATCAGAAGGTACCCAAGTGGATCACCTGGGTTACACAAATATTCCTCCCAGTTCCCATTGTTTAAAAGCAGCCTTATCTCCTGCTGACTGGGGTCAATTACCTCTGAAAATATGGTGATTCCTGTTTTTGCCTGCTGGCCCTTGGGCACAAAGTGACTTAATTTATAGTTAACTGAGACTATGGCTGTGTCTCTTGACAAGAGTTTGCCCTTTTGGGGGATCAGGACTTACAACTCTGTAGAAATCAGAGGTGTAGAGAGGAGAATCACAAAATCTCCCAGTGAATCACTGCAAGTGTTGGTAAATGGAGACATTCATACTTCTATATCTTGGATTCTGGATCTGTGTTTTTCCTTTTGTGGGCACAGCATCATATGGAGGTCTTTGATTTAATAAAGGTATTGCATCCTGACAGATGACACCCCATCCTTTCATAGTGCTTCGTCCGAGCTGGTCTTTCAGCTGCACCTTTAGAAAGCTATTCCTGCTTTCCTGAGGTTGGCTATCATTAGATGACATGACACATGATATAACCAGTAGATTGCATTTTCTTGGGCCTAATCACAAAACTCCTTGGCTACCAAGTGGAGTGTGGCTGTGTTGTGTGGCATTTCATCATTTTTGTAAATCAGGTATTCTGTAAGTCTTGGATGCCTGGTGCTCGTTGACACAACACACATACAAAATAGGTATCTATCCCTGTAAGGACAACTGCTGGACCATTGGACCAGGATAAAAATGACCTGATGTAGTCAACTTACCACCAAATAGTCTTCTCAGGGAATAGTGTCATATTGGTGGCTCAACACTGGTCTGTGTTCTGATGCACTGGATATTCAGAAGGAGCTAGATTAGCCTTGCTAAGTGGAAGTATATGTTATTGGACCCATACATAATCTCCATCTGTGCTGTCTGAGCCATTTCTTCATGTGCCTATTGTGCTAGTTTTGGCAAAGTCTGGTTTATATCAACTGGCTGAGAGCATTTGTCTACTTGCTTCTTCAGTTCCTCTTCTATTATGGATGGTTTCTGATTAGTCTTAACATGTCTCTTCATGCTTTATGCCTACTCTGACATGTTTATCTACATGTCTCTACCCAAGACACTTAGGGCAGGAGGGTAGGGCCAAGGCAGAAGGAGTGACAGGGTCCCTTATAGAAACTCTTTTGCTATTAGGAGGAAGTTTTCATTTATACTGTGACAGGCAAATAAAATGTTATTATACAGCCTTGTGTCCATGGCCAAATACTAGGAACTTTGAAGGGGTTGGTGCAGGGGTGGAGTCAGGTTTTAGCATGAAGCTCATATAATTTGGAAGAGGGGAACCCTTTCTAAGAAAAAAACCCCAGAATAACAAATATGAAATTAGATAAATATATAATTACTTATTTAGGAAAAGAACCTCACCAAATTACTGGGCCTTTGGTGATTCAGATTCTTTTTTGTTTGTTTGTTTCTGGTAATTTTTTAGGCAATTTACCAAAATTCTTCCATTAAGAAAATGTTGAGGGCAGGGGGTATATGAGAAATCTCTGTACCTTCTGCTCAATTTTGTTGTGAACCTAAAGATGCTCTAAAAAATAAACTCTATTTAAAAAAAAAGGTTTTCTGTTTGTAACCAGGCTGCCCTCCCTAGCTAGAACACTCTATAGTTTTCATACATCTTCCAGGACTTATAGAGCCCAAGTCGGCATGTGTAAGGTGCCTAGGTTAGGATTCACTAGCTTCGCAGAATCTACCAGTGGGCTGGTGACACTAACTCAGTCAGCATCATTCAACATCTTGAGCACTCTCTCCTGAAAAGCAATGGTATTTCATCCATTGGTTTCTAGGTAGTATTGTCCTAGTGATTTTTCTTCCTCTTTGGGCTTTTTCCTCTTTAACTTCCTTTATTCAACCATCTAATTTTGGAGTTCTTCAAGGTCTGGTCCTAGGTGTACTTCACTTCTTATTCTATACTCTCATTAGACATTTATATTGACATTTACTTTTCAGTTACCTCCTATGCACAGATGACTCACAATTTACATCTCCAGACCATATGCCTCTTCCGAGCATTAGATCTAAATGTCCCCTAGATATCTTCCCTGGAATAATTCCAAGTCTTCCCCAAGTCAACATGTTCAAAATGAAATCATAATCTGTCTCACCCTTCAAATCGAGTCATCTATAACATTGTCAATTCCAGATAATATAATTTCCACTTCAGTGATCCCATACAGTTATACAAGCCTGAAATTTTGTAGTCAAACTTGAGCTTATCTCTTTCTCCCCATTTTATCCAAACAACTAAAAGAAACTGCAAATTTTACATCCTAAATATCTCTCAACCATTTTCATTCTCTCTAACCTTTCCACTACTACCTTAGTCCAGGCTGCTGTCACATAAATTCTGGGCCTTCACAATAGCCTACTAACCAGTATACCTTCATCTATTCTTGCCCTCTTTTTTATCAAATCTATACACAGAAGCCAGAGCGATCGTTTAAAAATGCAAATCTGATTAAATCACATGCTTGCTTAAGTCCAGTCAATGTTTTTCCATTGCATGTAAGATAGAGGATAAATTATTTAGCGAGGTCTACAAAGCTGTGGTGGTCTGGCCCTACCCCTCAAGCCTCATCTCACAATGTGTTCTCCTTTCCTTAGTCTACTTAAGCTGTACTGTCTTTCTTTAGGCTCCTTACACACACCATGGCCTTCCTGCCATGTCTTTTGCAAGTGCCAGAACACAATTTCTTCTTTACCCAGGAAACTTCTAATCATTCTTAATATTTCAGTTCAATTGTTCTATCCTAAGGAAATCCTTCCAGACCTCTCTGATTAGCTCTTATAACCTACTAACTATCCTTATAATGATGGCCATTTCACATTTCCATGATTATTTGCTATCTTTCCCACTATTTGTTAGCTCTATGGCACTAAGGACATTTATGACCTCTTTTACCACTGAGTCTCTGGTGCTTAGCATAGTCCTTGACACCTGACACTCAATGCATATTTATTAATGAATTAATGAAGTTTGTAAGGTACTGTTATTGATAATTTGTTTATACAAGCAACGTACATTTAAAACACTTATGGGTTACTATCTTGGTAGTTTTTTTCCAAAAAATCTTGCCTTGAGGACAGTTTATCCAACTTGTAAAAGTGGCATTTTCTCCAGCAGAATGGGGTTCCTAAAGTTTAGCAAAATGTTTATCTGTGTGTAGAGTGAATACAGGGAGTATGCTGCATGAGCTAAATGTGTTACCTACCAATTTCCCTAATGGTTGTTTCTGATCATAAATGTTGGCTGTCACTTTTGGTCATCTAGTTAGGTTTCTGAGTGTATTTGCTACACACATATCAAGCTGATTAGAGATGACTTGCTGATCTGTTTTACTTTAGATAAATAGAAATCTAGGGTTCCAAAACATGCAGTTGAATCGATTTGGCAGACTACTAAAAGAATACTTAACACATGTTCTTCAACCCAAGGGTATCCAGTCTGAAGCTATAGCATCAGCCAAATTAAATTCTCAGTGAAAAGCACAGAGGAAGCTGGTTCTGTATTGGCTAGATTAGTGTTACATGCAAGACTTACAGAGAAGTGGAGGGTAAGAAAAGAAGTCAGTAAGAAATGAACATGGGCCTGGTGGGTGCAACTGTAGATGGCTATCATGTTCCATGGACTCTAAATACAATATCTCAGGAATCCTTGCAAAAGTCCTACAAAGAGTATTTTTATCCCAGTCTTACAAACAAGGAGGCTGATATTCAGGGATTAACTGATATTCAGGGACCATTTCTAAAATGGTGATATTCAGAGAATATTGGTGACACCCAGTTCCTACACTTTATCTTTTGGGCTCAAATATAACTTTTGAAAGAAATACTTCCTTTTACAATGAGGCTTATGATAAGCACTACACTATAATTATCTTATTATTCATCTGCATATCTCAGTTGAGTGCAAGTTTTTCAAAGACTCAGATTATACCTTCTCTATTTACCATTTTATCCCCAGTGGGAACATCTTGGCCTTAAAAGACTGCTGAATAAATGGATGCCCAAGATTATTTGACCTGAAAAAATTAGTTCTGTTTCTGACCCTAAACCATCTTTCTTCTTTCATGTCATGTGTTTTGAAGTGTAGATTTTTATTACTATTCTGGTATGGTGACCCAACAGACCAGGACACAATTACCCTTGAAAGATGGCTTGTTATTCACAGTTCCCAAGAAGAGGGGGCCTCATGGGGAAGCACCAGGGTCAGTCAGGAGGCTGAAGGAGTGGAGGAAAATCATGAGCAATAGCCTTTATTGTGGTTTTCTCAAGAAGGCAAGACAAAGTAGGGTAAGCAGGCTTAGGATTTGCTACCTTGAAAAATTTTGGCAGACTCTGAGACATAGAGACTGTCCCCAGTTATCTGAGGTGAGTATGGCAAGGGGATAGTGGTCTTGCGTGTGGGAGCCCTGTGAGAGTCAAATAAAGGAAGTGGTTGGGGCATGGGTTCAGATTGGTTGCTTTGCACATGAAAGGCATGCATGCAGGTAAGTCCTTTACTATTTCTAGGAATTAGCTAGCCCTGGAAAGTGCAGTCTCCTCAGGGTCAGTAAGGGCCCTGAGTGTCAAAACAATGGTATAAAATGACATGTTTAATATACCATGTCAAAGGAGTAATTAGTTAAGAGAAAAGAATCAGTGCTGAATTTAAGTTTTTGCACATGAAAATAATATTAAGTTGCTATTATTCAAATACTCAAGGATAGAGAGGGATCTTATAGATCTTCCATTTTACTGTCTTTTGAGAGTACCAAATTTAAATACTTTGAGGAAAATAATTTCTCCTTTCTCATCTGCCTTTAGAATATATTTCAATATATCACAACAAGATATTACTCCAATTTATTACATTTAGATGAAGTTTGTATGTAGGTAGGAACCTCAATACTAAGTAAAGAGGGGTTAGACAGAGGTTACGATTGGGAGAAACTGGGTTAGGTAACATTCTAAGAAAGGATTGTTTTCCTTCTAAAGGAGCAGAGCCCTGTCAGACTCCTTGCTATGAGGGTCTATGATGAAACACCAAATAATTAAAAAATAAATTATATTAGAAAGCAAATCATTAATAAATATTTATAGCAGTAGATTTCATTGGTCTTTTTCACGACTTGCATTCTCAGTAAAAACATTATTGTCACTAAGCAAATATTTTCATGGTTCACATGATCTGAGAGAAGACTGAGATCCCTGAAAAATTTAAGCAACGTTTTCCTCTTTATCAGGAAAAAACTCCCTTTTTTTTTCTCTTGGATTTAGTTGAAAAGCATGTATTTGTGTGGCCATGCATGCATGAGTTTGTATGTCTTGGCAGATGAGGCAAACATAAGACAATTGCTCGGATTTATATTTTTTAGTTGTTTCTTGTACTTCAGAGGGAAATATGCTAAACTGAGTTGTTGACCATTTTTGATATTTCAAAAAATGCATTCCAGGTGGAAACTTGCAGGGAAGAATTTTAGGCTGACACAGTTGGAAATGTTTAAACACTCAACACAATGAAGTTCACAATGGAAAATCTGACAAAACTTTTATATTATTTGCAACGTGAGGTTCCACTGAAATTACCAAACAGGCAGCAAGTGCCATAATAAAAGCAGCTTCTGGAAATTGTGGGGGAAAAACCTGTAGCTGCTTTTAGAGAATTAGTTTTCTAATCATGTATTCCTAACTCAAGGGAGAACCTGGTGGTAACGGAATGTTCCTCTATTGTAGTCTATCCATTTAGTTTTCAAATAGTCGTGCTAGGTTAGCATTGTGTTTAAGGCTTAGAGTGGGGTGGTTTTTGTTGCAAAGGAAAAATGTAATATAAAGAGCCCCTTTCAGCAATCTAGGTTCCATGTCTTTGAGTTAGATGGCAGATGATGAATGTTTGATTTGTTTTCACAGATAGTGGCCTAAAAAGCAAATCAAAAAATGAGTTCCCAGGATGAAAAAAGAGGAAAGCGAAACATGAGCCTTTTTGGTATTTTTGCTCCATATAAGAAAGGAGATTTCCAAAAGGCAATAAAATAACAAAAGAACCATTCCAAGCATTGTTGATGCCTTAAGTTGAGGGTATGCGAGCATACAGCCAGCAAAAACTCACTTTTAAAAACATTAAATCATCATACAAAAGGCCTGGAAATATCTACCAAAGATCTAATGCATCTCAGGCAGATTTATCATTCATTTATTTAAAAAATATTTATTGAAAGATTGCTGTGCACCAAATCCTGTTCTGAGGTACACAATGGTGAACAAAAATAGAACACATGCTGTAATGGCATACAATTAAAGATCTCTCTCTATCACCTTTGATGAAAACTTAACCAGTCTTAGCATCACACCATTTTGTAATGTGGGTATTTACTTCTTTATGCTTCCTTTCTTTAGGTCAAGTTTGTGTGTGTGTGTGTGTGTGTGTGTGTGTGTGTGTGTGTGTGTGTGAACATATGGATACATCTGCCTGGGGTGATGCAAGGGGTTTTATTTAATAGCTATAAAATTTGAAGCTACATCTAACTAAAAGACAAAAATTGCATTTAAAGACAAAATATATGACAAATAATGTCTGGTTCAGTAAGTACTGGATTCTCTTCCTCTTTATCAGATCTTTTATTCTTTACCCTCCATTTTCATGATTGTGCTTTTCTATACTTCAGTGTTCTCAAATATGACTACACATTGGAATCACCTGGGGAGATTTAAAAATTATTGATTCTTGGGTCTAACACCTGCCATCCTGAAAATTCTATTTAATTTGTGTATTGGTCAGTGTTCTCCAGAGAAACAGAACCAATAATGTGTGTGTGTGTGTGTGTGTGTGTGTGTGTGTATAATTTATTCTGAGGAATTGGCTCACATGATTAAGGAGACTGAGAGGTCTCATGATCTGCCATCTGCAAGCTGGAGACCCAGTGGTGTAATTCCAGTCTGAGTGTGAAGACCTGGAAACCAGGAAAGCCAAGGATATAAATCTCCATCCAAGGGCAGGAAAGGACTGAGGTCCCAGCTCAAGATAGCAGACAGGAAGGGAAGGAATACTCCCTTCATCTGCATTTTGTTCTATTCAGGCCCTCAATGGATTGGATGTTGCCCACCCACATTGGGGAGGGCAATCTACTTTACTGAGTCCACCTATTCAAATGCTGATCTCATCCAGAAACACCCTCATAGACACACCCAGAAATAATGTTGAATCTGGGCTCTCCATGGCCCAGTCAATATGACACATAAAATTAACCATCACAATTGGTCTGGGGTACAACCTATACATGAGGAATTATAAAAGTTCTGCTAATAAATCTCATGTTTAGCCAAGGTTGAAATTCACTGTTCTGAAACTCTGGTTCTCAAAGTGTGATCCCTGCAGGCTCACCATCTCTTGGGAACTTGTTAGAAATGGAAATTCTAGGGTCTCACCCCAGACCTACTGAATCAGAAACTCTGGCGATAGGCCCTGCAATCTGTCTTTTATCAAACCTTCTAGGTGATTGTGAAGGATGTGAATGTTTGAGAAACACTGAGTGGGGCTGGAAATTGATTTGTATTTCTAATCAGTTCCCAGGTGATGCTGATTCTACCTACTAGTCCAGAGACAACACTGAGAACTACTGCTCTAAACCCAACTCCCAGCTGATTCTTTCAGGATATATCTGCTCACACTTGATGGAATGGATTTCTCAGGAAAAAAAAAGTTACATCTGATAGATTTAGCTAATGCACAAAACCAGTGTTTTATTTCCAATGATATTCTCTTATCTGATGGATTACTGGGGGGAGGGAGGGAGTTTAGCTTAGGAATCAAGTTTAAAATTTTCCATGTGTTTCCTACAATCACAGACACTTGACTTGGAATATAAGTTGGTTCAGTTGTTCCCTTGCAGGCAGGAATAAATATCCAGGTGTTGGAGTCACAAAAAATGTACCTGACTCGGAGCCAGCTTTTGTGTTTAGCTTTGAGGTAACTTCCAACTTTTGCCAGATATGCTGACCACCTGTGAAATATTTGATCAATCTGCTGATCCAGCTGCAGCCGCTCTGTGCTGTAAATTCCAGCTCTCCTATGGGATGAGAGGGTGCTTGGCGGCATAACAGTCTAACATGGGCCAAGTCAGAAGGAGGGAGTTGACTCAGGTCTGGCTGGAAAAATAATTTGTTTGCCCCTATTGTCTCTACAACCAAAGCACATGTTTCAGTACTACCTTATTACATCAGTGGTATAGCCCTTTGTTCATGTGATATCAGGTCAGACTGCTGGTGTAACTGACTCACATTCAAATGTCTCAGATTAATGCACCAGGATTATTTCCCCTTTACACTTTTTAGGGCCTGACTGCTAGAGTGCATGTCTGTGGAATTTGACAATACCTGCTGTTGGCCCAGAAAAGGTCATACGACTTCCCATTTGTCTCACAGATTGTGGAACTGAATATGGGCCAAGAGAGAACATATGAAATTGTTCTGAGATCAGTTAAGAAAAAAAGCCACTCCTAAAGAGAACAGAAACTCGAAGCATTTTAGAGAAGTAAATGATTAAAGACATCAATAAGCCTAGGGAATCTGAAACATGTCTGATCATCAGAATCACCCAGAAGATGTAAAAAGAGAGATACTGGGGCCCAAGAAGAGATTTTCCTCCGGGTGAGCCTAGAATAGATCCAAGTTATTCTGATGATTCTGTCCCAAATCTCTCTATCCTCTGTTATCCCACTACCACTTTGAGATCCACTGGCCTAGACCACCCCTCTCTGAAGGCCAAGTGATCTTGCAAAGTAAATTCTTTTTTCTATCACATTCAGTCTCTTAAAAGTGTAATGATTCTGGATAAAGTATAAAGTCAAGTTAATCAACAAATTTCTATGAGTTGAGACTTTGATTCTAGCCTGTCTTAGCCACTAACTAGCTCTATGACTTGGTTTATGACTTAATCTCTTTCCTCCCTGGTAAAATAGGAATAGTGATTCCATAGGATAATGTAAGGATAAAATTATATACAGACTATACAAATATTTTTAATATTTTATATTTTGTATATTGTACAATATACATTTAAAATATTTGTTATTAATAATAGTATTGTATAATGTTTACTAAGCCTGAAAAATGAGGTTCACATTACTTAACCATGTTGGGAGATATTAAAAGAAATGTTTTAGAAATCTTGATTTAGAGCAGTGAACAAAGCAAAATTTATTAAATAAAAGACAAAGCTCAAAACAAACATTTGGCTAATAAGAGGTGGTATGTAAATATTATGTGAGTGTTTATTAATTCAACAAATATTTGCATATTGAGTTCCTAATATGTGCCAGACATCTACTGATATCACCAATTAGTGACAAAACAAGTTTTGACATTGGCCACCCATTACCAAAGGAACAACTGAAAAACAACCTAATTAAAGATCTGTTAGTTTTATACTTTTTAAAGGAGAAATTCCAAATTGCTCAGCATGGCATACAAGGAATCTCACAATCTGGGCCCTACCTTTTTCAAAGTCATGCATCACAGGAAGGGACTATGCTCAAGTCACACTGACTTTTTTACGTCTAATTGGATAAGGCGTCACCTCGGGATTTGGATCATTTGCTGGAAGATGAATTCCTATTCATTTTCCTACAAAGATGTATCAAGTGCTCAGTTTTAAGTTCTTGCAAAGAAATTTGTATATCTGAAATGCAGTTGAAGTTTGAGGATCCTTCCAAGCAGCTCCATGAACCCTGTTTATCAAGTAGGAAAGCAAGTCAAAGGCATACCATGTTCACACCCAGCTCAAATGCAACCTTGTCTCTGAAGCCTTTTCTTTAGGCAGTTAGTCCTCCCTAAGCCCCTATTCATATTGCTGTTAGAGAAAATATGATATTGTTTAGTGTTGTCTGTTTATATTTCTCTTCTCTTTTAACCATAAACTGAGAAGCAAGACTCTCACATAATCATCTCTCTGTCATAAATGTTTATTGCTATTCTACTACATAATAGGGGCTGAATAAATATGTGAGAAAGGAAGGGAAGGGGAATGAGAGAAAGGAAAGAAAACAGGTATCTTATAGCCAAATACCCGCTTGTACCTCACACTGTGGATTTTGTAATAGTCAGCCAGGTGTTCCAAATGATGAGGCTGTGAAAATTAAGTATGTTTAGAGATAAATAGTCTTTTCCTCAGAAAATCAAAGAAGAAAAGGTGAAGTCAGGTGACACACCGAGTCTGAGGTCAGCACTGTGAACTTTTCGGGCCTGGAGCCAGAAAGGGAGTTGAGACAGACCCTGCTGGCTTCCAGGTGTAATTGTGTTTATACCCATTAAGATTATTGTGTTGACAGTACACAGGAGAGATAGTCAGACTCTAAGCAGTTTCTAAATCTTGTCCTGGGAAATCCTAAGAGAAAACTGTGGGCACTGATCCTGGAAGGTGATAGATGGAAAATGTCAGTAGATGCTTTTAGTTTCCTGATTCGGAACAATAGAGAGTCTGTATGGGGGCTCAGCATCCCTGGAGGTGGCCCCCCCACCAGAATGTTTTTTTATGTCAAGAAGTCTGAATTGCTAAGATATTTGAGGTTCTTTCCTAGAATGACTATACTACTAGCATTACATTGAGATAAAATCGAAAAGCTTGCAGTGGAATTTCTCTCTTGCAGTCCAAATTTCATTGTTATCTTCAAAAAAACTTCAGTCCAGAGGTGACTGCTGGTGTGCTAGAGGCCATGCTAATGTTCACCTACTGTAAAGGAGTAAAGATTTATTATGCTTAGTAGTACCCATTACTACTAGCAAAAACTTGCTCATAGTATGTAGGTATATAAAGCAAATTAAGTACTTGTTCATGAAATTGTCATTTTTTAAACAAGTATTTATTGATTCCTCTTCTTACCCAGGCACTGTTCTGTGCCCTTTGTGTATGTCTGTGAACAAGATAGATATATTAATAGTATCTACCTTTATGAAGCTTACATACTATTAGGGTAGATAGACCATAAACAAATAATTGTCGAAAAATAGGAATAACTTCATAGCAAGTGACTTACTAAGCAACTCTTGATAGGATAGTCAGGGAGAATGTCTCTGAAGAAAAGTAAAAAGAAATATTTGAAATGAAGCTTGAATAATGAGAAAGTGTTATATACACAAAGACCTGGTGAGAGGATGTCCCAAGTAAAGGGGACATCAAGTACACAGTTCCTAAGGCAAGAAGGAGTTCTGCCTGTTTGGAGGACAGAAAAATAATCAGTGAGGAAGGTGGAGAAAGGTAGAAAAGAAAGGGACCACGTAGGACCTTTGTAGATAGTGACAGAAACTTGGAATCAATTTTATGATCTATGGATTTTAAGCAAACTATTGCTATGAAATGATTTATATTAATGAATTTCACTTTGCCTTCAACAAAAAATGAAACGAAAATAAAAATTAATTGTTGCTAAGAGGGAACAGAGGATTTCACTGTGGAGGGATTCTGAGTTGCAACTTGAAGAAAGTGTAAGGGTTCAGCAGGTGAATGAAAAGGAGAAAAGGCCATTCAGCTTTGAAGACATGTGTAAGCCAAGCCACAAAATCATGTGGTTGAATAGATGTCTAATATGAATGGGAGGTACATACCAGAAGTGGCTGCAAAAAATGTGGGTTTAGGTAATGACAGACTGCTCACAGGTATTGAGTCCTTGTCATATGCCAGGGCTTGGGCTTAACTGTTTACTTCGGTTGATTGCAAACCCACTGTATTTCCTGAGTACATTCATTCTACCATTCCCTGAGTATTTTCACATAACCTCCTGCCTCAGACTTTTAACATATCATTTCCCCTCTGACTCATAACTGAAGATCTTGTTCCTTACATTAATAAGAAAATGGAAGCAATCAGAATTAACCATCAGATCTACTAACTTCCTTCCATTTATGCCTACACACTACACCTTCCTGATTTTTATTTTGGATGACAGGGACTTGTCTGTCCCTGTTCCAATCTAACATTAACCTTCGTATTTGTGCCCTGGATCCCATCTCCTTTTATTTTTCAAGGACTTGCTTCAGTTATTATCCCTTGTTTTAATTCATTCAATTATTGTTGCTATATTCTATCATTTCCTTCATTATAAAATCATGAAGTAATCTCTTTAATTAAAAAAAGCAAATGAAAAATAAAAACCTTTCTTAACCACTTCCCTTCTAGGTTATACTCCATTTCTCTGCTTCCCTTTGGAGCAAAACTTATGGTAGGTGTGTCCAGTCACTACCCAGCTCCCTTTTCTCTTAAAACCACATAAGTCAAGCTTTCATCCCCACACTGTTGAAACCACCCAAGGTCACTCATGATCTCTATGTGGCAAAAAAGCTCATCATCAATTCTCTTATTCAAATTTTCAATTACATTTAACACAGTCGGTAACTCTTTGAAGCTGTTTGTTCAACTGACTTCTAAGACTCCACCTTCACCTAATTTTCCTCAGGTCTCATTGGTTAGTGCTTTTAACTCTCTGGATATAGAGCCTCATCATTTCCCCAAATCGGAATGTTACAGGGCTCAGTCCTTGGACTTTTGTCCTCTCAGACTATACTCACTCCCTAGGTAATATTTTTTCCCATGACTTAAATAACATACATTTGCTAATGGATTCCAAATTTACATATCCTCCCTATGCTGCAATCCATCTGCCTTCTTAACACCTCAGGAATCTTATGCTCTTCTCATCATTTCTCTTAATTATACAATATGTATCACAATTGTAATATTTCTGCCTCTAAACTGACTCCAATCATATTTTACTCCCCGTGTTCCACATGTAAAATAATCATTATATCCTTTACATATTATTTTCACAATTGTACTGAGATGCTATTTTTCTTAATCATGCTTTTCCTCTCACAGTTTTATAGTGGAGTTTTCCAGAGGCTGTGTGGAAAATATAAAGTTACTGCTTTTACAGTTAATGGAATATGTGTTTGTGTATTATTGTATTTTAAAAATTTCTCAGTTTTGAATGATAAGGAAAGGTGTCGGACATTTCCTTAAAGGTCAAAATTAGAGTTATCATATGACCCAGAAATTGTACTCCTAGTTTCATACACAAGAGAAATAAAAACATATGAAAATACAAAAATATGTACACAAATGTTCATAGCAGCATTATTTATGATAGCCAAAGGTGGAAACAACCCAAATGTCCATCAACTGATGAATGGATACACTAAATGCAGTATATCCATACAATGGACTATTATTTAGCAATAAAAAGAATAAAGTACTGATACATGCTACAGCATGGTTGAAACTTGAAACATTTTAAGTGAAAGAAGCCAATCACAGAAGATCACATATTGCAAGATCCAATTTATATAAAATATTCAGATATCCAGAATAGCCAGATTTGTAAAAATAAAAAGTAGGTTAGTGGTTGCCTCGAGTTGGGTGGGAGGGATGAGAAGTGACTGATAATGGATACAAGTTTATTTTGAGGGTGATGAAAATATTTTTTTTTTATTAATTTATTTATTTATTCATTTATCTTTAGCTGTGTTGGGTCTTCGTTTCTGTGCGAGGGCTTTCTCTAGTTGCGGCGAGCGGGGGCCACTCTTCATCGCGGTGCGCGGGCCTCTCACTATCGCGGCCTCTCCTGTTGCGGAGCACAGGCTCCAGACGCGCAGGCTCAGCAGCTGTGGCTCACGGGCCCAGTTGCTCCGCGGCATATGGGATCCTCCCAGACCAGGGCTCGAACCCGTGTCCCCTGCATTGGCAGGCAGACCCTCAACCACTGCGCCACCAGGGAAGCCCCGAAAATATTTTTAAATTAGGTGTAATGACTGCACAACTCTGAATATTCAAAAACCACTTAACTGTATACTTTAAATGGGTGAATTTTGTGGTATGTGAATTAAATCTCAATAAAGGTTTTTTTTTTCAACAAAGGTTTAAAAATTTTTTCAGTCTGGATTTTTAATGTGGTAGAAAGATAAAACCCACACAAACAAAAACTCTGAGACTTTAAATAATTTTTCAGACAAAGTTTTAAAAGTTTGATAACCTCTGTCCTAATACAAATAAGAATCTCTTAACTGGTTTTGATGTTTTTATTCTAACTAACTCCCTAATGGTCTACCTTCATAAAGTGTTAACCAGAGCAATCTTCTAAAAATATTAGATCATACTATTCACCTATTTAAAAATCTTTCAGAAACGTTCTATGAGTTAAAACAAATCTTATTGCCCTCATCATGACCTACGTCTTACATATCCCATTTCCTATTACCTTCTCAATCGTATCTTTACCAATAGCTGTGTTCTAGACATTTTGGCATTACTACTGTGTCACATATATATCAAACATGATCTCACCCAAAGACCTTAGAATTTTCTGTTTTCTCTGCCTGGTTCCTCCCAAGATTTTACTTGAGTCACCTCTTTACTTTATTCGGGCTACTGCTCAAATGCCACTTCCTCATATAGTCCTTTCTTTCTCCTCCTATCCAAAACAACACCTTCTACCCCCATTGTAGCCTCCATTTCTCTTGATTTCCTTTCTCTGTCCTTTTGAATTGCCCATGAGCACAGCAGGTCATAATTATCAAAGAAATTAACCCATCCCGCAGCCTACCCTCAGCATCCCCAAACAATGACCGATGGAGTTGATGTAAAAATACTCCAGCTCTCTAGAGTCCTCTGTGGGATTGTTCTTGAGACATAATGTTCTTCACTGACACCCTTAGTTTCCCAGAGGAATTATCCTCTAGTTACCCAGGGCGGTGACTTACTCGACAACACACATTTTGTTGGCTGCTTTTCCTTTGCAGTTCATTTTCCTACTTGCTTAAGAATATTTCCTGGTATTGCCTCCTAAATGCACTACTTGCATTCAAATATTTGTCTCTTATGACGATATTATGTTTATTATGTTTCTTTATATTTATTGTTTTATTTTCTCTTTCACCCACTAAAATGTAAATACTAAAAAGGTGAGGATCTTGTTTTGTTCACTGGGCTCATAGTGCCTAAAACAATGCCTTGTATAACTTCTGCATTCAATAAATATTTATTGAATGTAAGAATGAGTGATTATCAGATGTATTCCTTATAATGATCCTGTGAGGCAGGTGCTATTGTTATTATTTCTATATCACAGAGGATGAAACCAAGATTTCAAAAGGTTAACTAAATTGTCTAGGTTGCACAGTATGTGGAGAAACAAGTTTCTAAGATGCTTGTCTACCATCAAAGCCCATACTTTTTACAAAATTCATAACAGTGAAAACTCAGCTCTGAGATCTAAGATACATAGTCCAAACACAACTAACAGCAAGTGATCTAGATTCCTCCTGACTAAGCTAGAGGTTAAGAAAGGCAAAGTTTCAAAGATTAGACAAATATAGAGACAAAATAAAAACAAGTTTGTATAAATTCTCCTGAAGTTCCGAGTCCCTCCCTTCTAAATTTTGTTTCTGTATTTGGTTTAACTTGCTCTCTTTCTCATGGATGATTATTGTGGTCACTTTGGTCAGCGGTAAATTTAATACACCCTTTGATTTCCTTTGATTTCCTACCGCCTTGCTCTGAGTTTTAGGTTTTAGATTTCAGAGTAAATCCATGGTTTCCTACTTCTCTGTCATTCTTTGCCCAAGTCCAGGAGAGCGACCTAGAAGCTTACCAAGAAGAGTAGCCAGCACTATTCTCAAAAGGTGGTCAATTAATGGAATTACCCAAATGTAATGGGTACATCTTTGATCTGTTTTCTATTCACTTATCAAATACATACCTACAGCATTCTGAAACATCAGAACACAAATAGCCAAAGAGAAAAATTATTATGGTTTTAATGCTTTCTGATTATTGTTTGTTCTTTATTTTCTTCAATTTTCATTAGACAATCAAGAAGCTCATTTGGCAGATGGAACCAAATTGAGGCATTAGAAGCCTTCCAAAGTAAATTATTTTATTAATTGTAACAATGTCTATGGGTAAGGAAATTGACAAATGACTCCGTCTTCCTTATTACTTAATTTAATCAGGAATTTGTAACTCTTTTAACACATGATTTTAGAACAGGCCAAAGATGAAGTTTTCCTGTCATAGGATTTCAAAGGATGAATGGGGTGGGTACTAGTTATGAAAGTGGGGGATCTGGTATTCAAGAAGATAGTAGTAGGAACAAGTGAAAGATGGAGAGGGAGGAATTGGATGAAGAGGCAGCAAATAAAGCCTGTTACATGATTCAACGTTTTTGCCAGAGAATTGCTATTTCAATGTTTATCGATTCCAGAACTTTTTCAAATTATCAAAGGAAAGTCTTAATGAAAGAACATTTCTACAGAAAATAAAAATAAGGGAATTTGATATAAAATTTGATTTGACTTCTGCTCTACTGCGATCTGAAGTTTTGAGGAGATATCTGCATTGCCAGTGATATAATTACACTTTCCTAAAGTGTTCAAAAATATTCATTGAGTTGACTTGCAGTTCTTAAAGAGGCAGTCTTCACTGTCATTTTTTCTTGTATCTCCTGCATTTAGCAGAGCTTGATGCTTGAGTAATTGTGCACATTAACACAAGATATCTATGTTAGCTTATCTTTCTATCTATCTATCAATCATCTATCTAAATTCACTGTGTTATTTATGTATTAATTCTAATCTAATGGAACACTGACAAATAATCTTTTAATTTACTGATATAATGGAAAAAACCAGTAACTTACCTGGTTAATGAGTCTTATTTTGTTCAACTGTTCACTGCCATGGCCATTATGAATGTATATGGCAGTGAAAAAAAGGGAAAAGCAGGTCTGATGGCATCAAGCACAGCTACAAGGCAGCTGGCAATGCCCAGGCTGTGTGGCAGGAAATGTTTCCAGGACTCCCCTTATGTGAAAAGGCAACAGGTTTCATCGAAGAATGCAAGTGTGGAAACAAGAAGGCTTTTGTTCCCTCTCTTCTCCCCTCAAAGAGCTTCCCACCTTGAAGAGATTTATGTCATGATTGGAATGAAGGAAACTCACAGAGAATAAACTGATGGCATTAAGAGGTTATCACAGGTCATCACTTTTTCTTTCTTTTACTCCCTTGGAGAGAAATGGGTAGCATTCTATCATTTTTGATAGTTGGCCTCCTAACTGGTAGTATCACCATGCTGCATATCTTGGCCAAAATTTTCCCAGGGGTAAACTCAGCAGGAACTTTTAGTGTGAGGTAAATCCTTGGCTACTAGGGGACAAGAGAACATAAAAGCTGAGTTTATGTATCGCAGGGCCCCAATTAGCAATAAACATATTTTTAATATAATTTTACAAATGACAAGTAACCAAAGAGGACTACAATTAGCTCTAGGAAGAAATGTCCTATTTCCTTTCCCCTGCTTTTCTTTCTTTTTATAATATTGTTCTATTATGTCTTAAAATAAAGAGACTATTAGGACATGTAGAGATGAACTATTTATTGATAAGTTGATGAATTTGCCATCAAGCACCTTTACACAAATTCAATCAGAAACTTTTAGATGTAAAATATCATTATGTTGTATTTTGTATTTTGTGTGTATGTATTATTAGTGTGTAAAATATGATGATGATGATGATATTGCTTCCATAGACTTTGAGCTCCAAACTCTCATAACCAAAAACAACAGGAAAGCCTTCATCATCAATCCAGTCTACCAAGGCATTCCTAGTCTCACAGCTTCCTGTTTTTGATCAGCAGTAAAGCAAAAACAGGAATAGAGAAGAGAAGCCTCCTTTTCTTTCTGTCTTTACTAAAAGAATTACTGTACTGAAATATCTAGAGTTCAGAAAGAACTCCACATTTTGCTTGAGGGTTCTGGCTTGACATCCTTTCATTAGATGAGACAAATAAGATTTTATTGAGCCACTAAGGAAGCAAGGGCTCTCTGAGCTAGACAAGAATGTTGGATGCGAAGACGTTATGCATTATAATTCAGCTACACAAATGAGCATGACCTAGCAGGCTCAGATATGAGAGGAGAGGTGATAATAGGCAATTACAATTATAATCTATAATATTGAAGTGTTTTCTTAATCCATGAAAGAGTCTTGTTATCTGATGTTATATTTTTATATGTTTGGAAAAACTTTTCATGCTCTTGAAAAGGAAAATATTAGGCATAATCAATATTTTTAAACCATGATAAAATTCTCATTTTGTTGCTAATTTATCAATTGGAGCAGAGTAAAATAATGTACACAGATGATACGTGATCATAGTGTATTCTCTTATGGATAAGTAGAGAACTATGTTTGGAAAAATTAAACCCATGTTTTCAAAGTAAGTGTAATAAAAGCACAGAAAAGTGTATAAGTTTCTGATTTTAATTTTATAATTGTGGCGGAGTATATAACAGGTGTTGCTGTGCATGCTCTTATTAACTTCTTTCTCCATTCACCTCTCCCAGCCTTACTTTTTCTCTCCAGAGCTCTCAACCTTCCCACACCTCCATGTTTCCCCAGCCCATTCATTAAACTTTTATTATAAAAATGCACTCAGTTTAACTTTGCCATTAATATTTAGCAAGTACAGAATCATGCTTTAACTAAATGGGTATATTTTAATTTGTGGAAGGCATTTTAATGGCCCAGGTATGATCACCCCTCTCTTAAACTGATCAGAAGAAATGATTAACTAGATTTTCCTTGACATTTTCAAAGATACAGATACCTTTTCTTTTTGATATGTCACTTGACTTTTACAAAACTATTTCTGTTCAGAAAAGAAAGACCTGCTATTGTCTGAAATGACCTCACAGACTTGAAATGCCCAAAGGATGCATAGAAAAGCTTTCTGTGCCTGGAATTGAATGAAAGCCCTGTTTCTAATTTGAAGAATACATTGTACTTAAATCTCCAACATAAAGGTCATTAGTGTACCACGATTTCAAAATGAGCCTAGGTGACATAGATCAATTTCATGACCAGTAATAACATTAATTACAGCTTTCCACTCATTTACTATGATATATAAACACAAGGTCTGACACCATCTAAAAAGTTCTTGGGACTTTTCCTTCTCCAGATGAAACGTGTTATCTAAATAAATCCTTTACATTGTTTGGTTATAATTACTAAGTTTGTTTGCTTGGGAGATAATTGCATGGCTTGTTACCTGACCCACTCAAAGCAAGAAAATGGTAGACTTAAATCTTGCAAAATCATTCACCTGCCCAAATCAGAGTATGACCAAATGTAGGGACTTGAAGGCAAAAGCCAGAAAACTTGACATGGTGCCATCATATTTTACTGAAGATAAGACCCAAAAATGTCTTTCAGTGTCTATGACAGATGAATTTGCCTGAAGCTGCTATCCAGTTGAATTCAGAACACTTGTCAGAAGCTAGAGAAGTTTTATAAGATAGGATCACCAGAAGGAAAAAAGAATGTACTGATCAACTCTGTCCAAGGGCTGTAAGAATAAATCCCACTCTTATTGATGAGTTTGGGACTGGAAAATGAGCTACAAAATTTGTTGGACATCTGTTCTCTGTGAAATTCTGGATGGTTTCTTTAAGATCATGTATTAAAGGCAAAATTAAGGATTTTTACTCATAGCAATGAAGTTTTTAATTGTCCCTTTTATTCTTTATACCTTATAGCATCTCTTCTTCAATGTCTGATCACAGCTTCTTTGGACTTCCATGGGAAAACTGACCAAAGAAAGGCTTCAATAAGAAAAGAAGTTACTCAGCAAGAGAAGGGGAAGTTTAACTGTGGTAGGGGGTGTGGGCTTTTAAGCAGTAATCTGTTCTCCTTATTCTACCTTCTTTACCTATGGTTTTGGAGTGTGTCTCTTGGGGAATGATTTTCCCCATTGACAGTTATGTGCAGAAAAAAGAGATTCTTTGTTTGTTGTTTTGCTCTGTTTGAAGTACAGCAATATATAAAGCAAGTCGCTGCCAAATCTCCATGAGAGGGTTGGGTGTATATTGGAAACAGGTTGAAAGTGGGTGGGTGCAGGGAGGGGGTGGAAGCTGATAGGTAAGCTTGTGTGTGTTCCAGACCCAACAGCAGGTTTTGCAAGTTCTGAGACTGGTAATAAGTTTGTTCTCTGAAAGAAGTCTGAGCCTCTTTGTGGATAAAACAAACATTTTAAATTGAAACTCATAAAAGAATAAAAGAGCCAAAACATTCTTACTCTCTCTGAGAGGTAGATGGAAGCTTTGGTGTCTGACAGGTGCAGCTTATGAGTCACCTGGACAGCAGCCAGAAATTCTTGTAAGAACAAACCAAAAAGACCACACCTGTTGATTGAAAACATTGCCCTCTAACACAACAGGTGCAATTGTGCAAAATGCCACCCCTATTTCCCACTTTCCAGGTTGCCTGATTTTTATTAAATGAAGGTTAACATTAAGTATGCTGTTCCAAATCCCAGAGTCTTCCATTGGGTACAGAATGTACCAAATTCCATTTGATTAAGATCATAATCTTGCCTGGAATGGAAAGATTCATTTTTCATTTTCATCCTAATGTTGCCTTTGTATGTCCTTTAGTGTCCTTTGCAGGACATTTAGTTAATCTATTTGCTTCCTAAACATAGTTTATTGAATATGGCTTTTCACAGCTAAAAGTATTATGAAAGCCTGCTAAAGGTGGAACATATGTCATGTACCTAGAAGGTGAATTAAATAAGGCTTCAAGGGAGTCTCTTGGGAAAAAAAAATTCCCACCATCAAATGTGCAATGGAAGAAAGAAAAGGCTCTAGGGAATAGTTGCTTGCATAACAAAAAAGAAGCTATCTGATAGGAGGGAGCCGGAAGAGAAAGGGGAAGATCTGTGCCAAGAGGTTTCAGAAGAATGTGCTGACAGAACATTTATTAACAATTCTTGCTTAAATTCTATTTAAACTGTTGAAACATAACCGAATGCCTCTCCTATTTCTGTTCAATTCTTTATGTTCATTCTGTTTTTTTCCTTTATTTGAATTGCTATAAATATTAAACAGCTGTGTATAAAGGTCACCTATGTGTAAAGATTAAGATAGAAAAGAACATCAAATCATCTCTTATGTCTTCTAAAGGATTGGTATTCGAACTTTGTCCCCTCTTCCCAAACCCTGCCAAAGATTCTAAGTTTTAGATCTTATATGGTTTTTCTTCATGAAAACCCGTATTACTGAGGCTGTCTTTGCAGTTTAGTTTTCTCCCAGATGCCCATATAGTCCTGTCGGTTACACTTGTCCGTATCACTGAGTTCCTTCATTAGGAACATGTTGAAAAACCAACTCCTGGTCCAACGAACCTGGGAGAATCTTGGATCTCCACTAGGTAAATGAAATGCTTTAGACTTAAGAATGAATGATACTGGAAAAATGTATTTTGGGCCAAATATACACTACATATCTTATGTATACAGAAATATATGTGTGTAAAAAAAATTTTGTGTAATACAATAATTATTTCCTCCCTCCTCACTGCCTCTCTATTGTATACATCTAACCGCAAGCTCCACACATTTGAGGAATAAAAGTTCAGAATAAAAGGATTTGATTTAATATGCCTGATGGGAAGATGATACATTAACTTTATTTCTCTCCTCTCCAGTGAGAAAAACAGGAAAAGCCATTATTATGTGTTACAAAGAAAGCAGCTAGAGGCATTAAAACAGAGATTTTCTGTCTTCTATAACTAAATCCCTTTTCTTTCTTTTCTCTCTCCAGGCCTGTAGCAGATGAGTCTTTAGGTCCCATGAGCATATGTTACACATCATCCTGTACAGTAACCTCAAGATAAGCAGGGCAGTAATTAGAAATCTTTAACCCATGGGGATTTTGTTACTTGCCTTTTAAGAAAAAATGGGGAGACACTGTTTTTCTTAGAGTTGTTTATAGAATTTGACCCATGACTCTTACCAGGAACCTATATGGCATTTACTCCATAATGCACATATTCTAGCATATTCTTCATCTTCAAACATCTAACCCCCAGCCACCAACACCACCATGTGCACACCCCTCGATCTCACCCTGGCACACGCCTCTTACATAAATGGCATTTGTGTTGATTGGTCGCTGAAGCTCTGGGCTGCTTTGGGCTCCTCATGGGAGATATGTATTGATTTGTGAGAGGAATGAATGCTAGGTTTGGGTTTGCTTCTGTCTTATGAGCTAGTATGATTCCATTTATATTCATATATCCCTGGTTCTGTGGATCTATGGTGACATTATTTTCTAAGCAGATACATAGTGGATTCTCAGAAAAAAAAGAAAAAGTAAAAGAAGGAAGAATTCGGGAATTATCAGAGACAAGAAATCCCCCTCTTTCTCTGTACTCTAACAGAGTAGCCAGATATGGGCTGATTTAGAGAACTTTCAAAAAATATATTTTAGTGCTAATGGTCAAAGTTATTATAGATTTTCAATCAGTATAAGAAAGAAGAAACAGAACAATTTAAACTTTTCTGATATGGAAACGCTGACATTTCTATCTGTGTAGGCCAGCTGGCTGCTATGCACTTGATCTGTATCATCTCAGCATTTTCTTTATGACTTGTGGAGATTAAGTGACCTAACTCCACCTGCTGGATGACTAAGAATTACATACCCTTGGCTTAGAAAAGCAAATGGGCATCATAAAATGGACAGCGACCTAAAAACACAGTGTCTGACTTAAGCTCTTAGCTTTGCCATTTTCTGGCCTTGGAAATCACCTCTTAAAGAGTGACTTAAGATTTCTAGACTGCAGCTTCATCATCTGTAAAAGAGAAAAGTGGCTTGAGCTGATGATCTCTAATGACCCTGTATTCTTAATTCCCTATGATTCTGATTTAATTTGAATTAAGAAACCTAGACCATAGGCTCTTTATTCACATTGGCTATAAGTGGTGCATAGAATACTTTATTCTGATTTGGTTAGTTGCTAAGGAGAATACTCACAAACTGTCACCATTTTTGTTATCACCCATCCTGGTTCTGCCACTTAACACTTCAGGCAAGAACTTGATCCCTTTAATCCTCATTTTGCTAAAGACAAGAATAAATGCTAATATCTCCCCTCAGAGCAGCTGTACAGTTTAAATGGCATTCTAGGAATACAAGGGCCTTTCTTTTTGGCAACCATGGTACTTGGCGATATAGGATGATGTAGGAATGACAGAGTCAGAATTGTATGAGAGTTTGTTTATATTAATTAATGCCATGAATATGGAGCAACGCTGTGAACAATTCAAACTGGGGTAAAAGGAGATTTTAAACCAGAATAATAAAGTCATGAAGGACAAAAAAACTGTTTCTCATTTCAACAAATTATAATTTTCTCTTTGGGACAACCCTCTTTCATACCATGGCAACTCAAATCACAGAAAACCACACTGACACAAGCACCCATATACACATATACACCCATATACACATATAGACACATGTGCACACAGAAAAAAGTATGACCTAGCCCCCAGTTCAGACCTTGAGGCCTTGACTTATACTGCGTCTACAAACACTATGTTTCTCAGTACAGTATGTCCAATGCCCAAAAGTGAACACTGAAAATTGAGGAAGCTATGTATAACTTGACATCTTGGCATCAAGAATGTTGTTTGTGTTTTCCCTCTCCAAGATCAGATGAAGACCAAAACCATGTAGATCTTCCATGTTAAGTAATGAAAATGTCAAAGATTAATGATCAAAGATAAGAAAGAAAACTCGTTTATAGAGTTGGTCCTGTTTAAAGAGACCAAAGGGGAAAAATATTAACTCAGAGTGGATTTGGTCTTAGGTCCCTACCTCTTATAAATGGAGTCCAGAAAGACTTCTTTAATTCTGTTCAATTAGAATTAGGGACTCTTATGCTCATATTATTTCTTGTTTCTCTAATCTGTCTCCCTATTTATCTTAGTAATTTGCCCTTTTTATCTACTTCTGGCATTTTCATTCTTCTGCTAATATGCTAAGTAATCTCTAATATTTTCGCTACCCTATAGATCCCATTTTCCAAGAACCATATAGCCTGGGATCAATTCTTTTTGGTGCTTAGACATTCAACATTTATTTATACCTACTTAAAGGAAAGATCATAATATTTCTTCCACTTGTAAGTATAAGAAAAATAAGTCTTTTAAAAAGCAGGAAAGCCATAAATGCTTCCATCGTGTGCTACTATCTACACATTTAAAAATAATCTGTACCCTCTTTTCATATAATTGGGATAAAAGTCTCCTTTTTTGAAAATTGAAATAAAACCTTCTAGGACACTCTCAATGAAGGAGGAAATCATTTCATAATTTAACAGAGATCATTTTAGTCAAATTCAAAATAAATCTTTCATAAATGGTCTAGGACATTTCTTTTACTTTGCCTGTAACTTCAAGTGAGGATCTTCTAAAGTTTGAGTAGAAGAGAATATGACAGTCATTATCTCAGAGATCATTTACAAATTACAAGTCCACTGAATGAAAGTTACATCTTTATATGTATATATTTTGCTATAACCAAATATTATGATCACAATTATTTGATTTTAAAACTGAATTATAATTTGAAAAGTTAATAATGATAATAGCAGTTAGAACATGAGCTAAGGTAGGATGATGGACATTGGAATATAAAAGTAAATATCTCAACAATTTGGGTAAGGGAATCTGATAATATATTCAACCTGTCCTAACATCTGGAATAAGTTTTCAACATTTGCATTAGTGAAACCACTAATAGTTTCTGACAGAGTTTTCCCAGCTTTATTTCTAAGCATTTATTGAAACACAGTTAAAATAGTATCCATGTGTACCCTGTTCATTCTTACTACATTCTATAAAACGTGGCTTTTTGTAAGCCACTGAGGATATGGTCTCATTAATGCTTTCAGAATGTGTTCTTCTTTAACTCCAACTCATATCCCTCATTATAAAGTTAAAAACACATGTTAGTCCTAGATTCCCATTTTAGAATTGATCTAAAATGTCATGTATCCCTCTTCAAATTATTTACTTCCTCTGTCAAAACAAACCAAGCTATAATGACATTTTCATATTTTATAAAATATATATGACAAAAATATTTTTCCTGATTACAGAAGTATGATAACCATTTTTAAGAGGTGAGGAAATACTTAAAAGTTTACTGTTGGCATGGGTACCTTGTCTTCCAGACATTTCCTTTATATATAGATTCAATATAATCTTTAACCACAAAGAAAAAATTGAATATTTTATAAAACTGTTTTGTAGCATACATTTTTCTTCCAATATATTATCGTAGACATCACCCTATGGCAGTTTTTTTTCTTCAGTTCCATCACTTTGAAAGGCTGTATACTATTTCAGTTAAAATATACCATGATTTATTGAACTTATCCCCTTTTGATTGGCAATTACATATTTTTATTATATTGGCAATGTAATATATTGCCATATAAAGAATATCCCTTAGACGTGTCTCTGTAGACTTAACTGATTATTTTATGCATAAATTCCCAAAAGGGAGATTGATATGTTGGACAATTTAAGCTTTTCTAATTTTTTAATTCATATTGCTAAATTGTCCTCCAGAAATCTGTATCAATTATTTTCTTCCAGCAGTGTGTACAAATGCCTATTTCCCCACACTCTTACCAATACTATTAAGTTCATGACTAAGGCATGTTATAATTCTGTTTGTTGATGTTTATATATATGTTATCTAATAGGGGACTTAAGTAATAAAGTATAAGTGTTCAGTTAGTCAGTCTAGAACACTGTGACAGAGTTATAAGCAGAAAAAGACATTCATTCTATATTATAAAGACATTAAAAGAAGTTCCATCACACATTTTTCTAAACATTCACTTTATGTTTCAACATTTCTGTAGAAGCCCATGCTGACAAAAACAGAGTAGTGATTGTAGACTTGTTCTAATAATTGATGGGCAGATTTCATTCATTTATAGTATCAAACTTGCTTGAGGGGTTAGAATCATTCTCCGAATTTAAGGTCCCACAATGGAACTTGACTTAACTATAGTGAGAAGATGGTTTTATTTGTCTATCTTATCTAGGTAACTGGTGATAATTCAAATTCAGAATGCAGTTTAAACGGAAAGTTAAATGGTTCAAGTGTGTGTGTGTGTGTGTGTGTGTGTGAGAGAGAAAGATTCATTCGCTCAGATATTTTACTTTGCAGTCTTGATAAACATTTGCTATCTCATTAATTCCCTCAACCTCTTTCCAACTCGATCTTCCTCCCCTTTTCTTTATTATCACTGTTCTCACAGTGCCCTTTTTGTACCCAACCCTGTTTTTCCTGCTCTTTGCCTATGTACTGGCCTTTCCTTTTCATGTATTGTGCAGCTTGCCTTTGTTTGTGGATGTGTTATCTGTTTCATATGTCTCTGGAGATTCTGTTATCTGTTCCTTTCCATTGTCTGGGTTAATTTTCCCTGTTAAAATTCTTTCCTTTTATGGTGACTAGTTTAATTTTAATGCAAATTCCAAGGTAACTTATTGCATTTCATCACTCTCCCATTTCCAGTTGTTTTTGGACATGCTCCAGTCACTTGATGTGAGCTTCATTTACCTTTCATGCCATATTTTCTCCCTTTGGATTGTTTCTTCTGTTTTCAATGTTACTCCCCTCTTCCTCTTTGATAGTGTTTTCTTTAATGGCACTCATTTGTTGGTGGTGAAATTTTTTGTGGGTTTTTTTTACTCTTATCACTCTTTCAGTTTCACTGGTCATCTTTTTACTTTGCTTTCATGTTCATTTTCATTCAAGGTCTTCTGTTCTCAGTCTTGGTCTATTGTTTCCTGGGATATTCTGTCATTATCTGTGATACATACATATGGCATGGTCCTTAATAAAAGTACCATTTAGGTGACAAAAAAGTTATGTTTCCCTTTATCAACATACTTATTAGAGCAGAATCACATACAGCGAAAGATCTGATATCCATGTGAATTTGGAAATGCCTTGGAATATCTAAAATACCACAGTGAGTGTTCAAAAATATAAAATACCCAAAAAATAGTGCTGAAAGATAAGATCAAGATAAAGATGAATTTGAAACCTAGTTAAATAATGACTCTAGCATTATTAAGTCAGGACTCAAAGAGATTTTAAATGTCATCTAGCCCATTTTATCATTCAGTATCTGAAATCTCTACAACATCCCAAATAATCATTTAAACATGGATAACCAAATACAGATTAGCCAATTAGATTTTAATCTTTTCCTTATATTGAGTGAAAATCTGTCTAAATGCAGATTTACATTTTGGCCCTAGATCTACTCACTAAAAAAAAAAAAAAAAATCTAGTTCTTTTGTATCATAATGCTTCAAACATTTGAAAACAGATGTTTGAAGATCTTTTGTTCTTCAGCTTAAAAATTCTTAATCATGACTAGATATTCTCAGTTTCTCTAATTAACTCATCTTTGTCAAATCCTTTATAGTACATTTCTGGTTGCCTAGGTAGGTATTTTTATATGCTTCTACCAAAATTGAACACATCAATCTATGAAGCATTTGAGCACATAAGAGATGGTCCATCTCCTCCATCAATCAAGAGATCATAGAATTATAATGTTTTGTAATGTATAATTAACCTTTTTTGGAATTGACACATATTGAATTTCTTTCCTTTTAATCTGTAGTGTACTATTCTATGACACTTGGGTTTTTAGATATGAGTATGTATTGCACATCATCTTGCAAGATTTGGCCCACCATTCTTACTTATCAAGATGATTTTAAAAACTGATTTTATCATACTATATATTCAGTC
This sequence comes from Balaenoptera musculus, assembly GCF_009873245.2. Lineage (NCBI taxonomy): Eukaryota > Metazoa > Chordata > Mammalia > Artiodactyla > Balaenopteridae > Balaenoptera > Balaenoptera musculus. The sequence continues at coordinate 93,184,765 of NC_045788.1, forward strand.
ATTCTTCCATTGATTGATGCCACACTGCATTCATGTTATCGATAGTGAACAGAACATATTCAAGGGCAGGACCCTGTAAAACTTTATTACAGACTGACAGTCATTCCCTTCCCAGCATTCTTTGAACACCTCCATTCAATCAGTTTGCAATACACCTAACTGAAATATCATGTAACCCTACTTGAGCTTTAATCTCATGAAAACATCTTGTCAAATGCCAATATGTTTAATATATTTCCCTTATCAACCAGTTTAGTAATTCTTTCAAACTACATTTTATAAGCTTTCTGACTAGTGTAGACAGATCAGGCACACAGATTCTGATAATTCCTATTCAGGTTTTGATGTAGAGAAATTTTGTGTCTCTTAGTAGTTCATATGGTCACACTCTGCCTCTGTTTTCTAGGTTACAAAAGCAACAACATGGTTTAGTACCCATGATTAGTCATTCTTCAAGTTCTATGACAAATGCAGTGTGAATAGTTTCTATGTTTTTTTCCCCTCCTTTCTGGGCCAAAACTTCCAAGTCTAATAAAAAATTATTTGTCATCCAGAAATAAATATGTATTTCTGAAATCACAGAAATAAATTTTCCAGAAAGATATAGTAATCATAGAATCTAATGAGATTACTCAATACTCCAGTTTTTACGCATAGAAACTTAAGAAAATGAACAGATTTACAAGTACATTTTAAACTATACAAAGTACTCTATTTTCCAATCTCAATTAGGTCCATCAAAGTGCTTCTTTCATTGCTTAGGCATGTGGGTTATTCTATTTTGCTTGATAAATTTTACCTATTTGTATTGATTATTAGCAGAAGAACGTAAATATAAATAAGTAAAGGACTTGAGAAATCAATATATTGAAGTTTGAATAGGTATAGAATCACAAAATTGACATAGTACAGTTGAAAGCAGAATTCCATTGAAGAACAAGATCTTGTCTTTTTATCCAATATTTTCTGGACTATTACTTGGTTTCAATTTAGCATAGTTTGCTGTTGTTGTTTTTTGTTTTTAAATCTTGTTTTCTGAACACTTTGGAAAAAATTGTAACTAGACTATAGGACAGTAAATGTCATCTATATCTAGAGAAAATCATACTACAATAAGAATGTATACTTAACTTCAAGTTATACAATTTTTATTGGACTGTTTATCTAATTCTCTATGTATATAAAGGACAAACTATAGAAAATGGCTAGAAACTCAGAAAGACAGTTTAAATCTTGACAAAGAACAACTTCTTAAAAGTCTTACAGATGAGTCTACTCAGTGAAACTGCTATTAATAATTGTAGCTTATTATCGACTGAATATTCAATTTCACTTGAGCCCTACATTAAATTCATGCTTTATTTATTCAAGGATTCAAACATGTGTGGGTTTGTCTGGCAAGTCATTCAATGGTTCTATTTACATGGGAGCTCTGGTAGCTTTCTGAAAAAGAATTTACACAAAGAGAAGGAGAGCCTGGCACATGGTTTTGGTTCACAGACAGTCAGAAGAAGGGTCATGTGATATACAATATGCTCTATGTCATCCTCTACGTTGTTCTGATGGATAATGCCTGAATTGTAAAACAAAAAGGCTGTAACAGAACATAGTGAAGACTAAAAGAGCTTAGATATTGAGAGGATTAAAACATCAGTGGCCTTCAAGTAGCATGTTCTTCAGCGATAGGAGAGAGTACCTTCAGCTACGAAGGGGCATGTCTAGGACTGCTAGATTAAGCAAATCAAAATACGAGTGCCCTGTTAAATTTGAATTTCAGATAAGCAGCATTTTTTCCTAGTATAAGTAAGTCCCATGAAATACTTGGGGCATATTTATACTAAAAAATAGTTGTTCATCTCAAATTCAAATTGAACTGGGCATCCTGAATTTTATCTGGCAACCCTAGGCATGCCATCAACATTGACAGTGACAGTGGAAGAGGTCAGGGATTTTCAGTCAGATATATATGCCCTTGTAGAAATCCTTGCATGGAATTCATAAACAGAAGTTTCTATGATGAGTAGCAATGTCACTGGCACCATCAACAATTTCCTCATATTGGCCCTGAATTTGCAGCCATCAAGTTTTTACAATGCTCTTTGTGCTTACTATAAAATCCTTTCTCGCTTTACGTGCTTAGTTCCAAATAATTTTTTATCATGCAATAATTGATGCAGTAAAAAAAAAGTAAGGAAGGATAATAAAATTAAAATAAAATATAATAATAAAGCACATTCCTGAGCCCATCACCCAACATAGAATAGAACAGTATCTATACAGTACTATGGTATTCCCATATCCCATTACCTTATTCACTAGAGTAAACAACTATTCTGAAATTTGTGTTTAATCAGTTTCTTGCTTTTTAAAGTAGTTTTTCATATGTGTAGATATACCTAAACAGTATATGATTTAATTTTGTTTATGCCAAACCTTATGCTGCAACTTGCTTTATTTTCTAAGGTCGATCCATGTTGTGGCTTATGCCTCTAATTTGCATATTTTTGCTGATATATAATATTCTATAGGTATATTCACTACAAATCATTTAACCTTAACCTGTTGATAAATATTTTCTTAATTTCCCCTGTTTTTAATTGTTATTATAAAATAATGTTGCCCTGACATTCATTTGTATGTCTCCAGATGCACATGCAAGACTTTCTCTTTAAACACTATATTTAGGTGAAGAATTTCTGACTTAAGAGAACATGGGCATATTCAGTTTTACTAGATAATGCCAAATTGTTTTCCAAAGTGATTATACCAATTAAGTTTCCACTAGCTGTGTCTAAAACTTTCCCCTTTTCCACATTCACACCAATGCTTAGTATTTGCAGACTTCTTAATTTTTGCCAATCCAATGGGTATAAAATGGTATCTTGTTACATCTTAATTTACATTTCTCTGAATGCTAATGAAATTGAATAGCTTTTCCATTCATATTTTTCTTCTGTAAAAGACTTTTTTGTTTTTTTTTTTGGAGATATTCATATTCTATGCATTAATTTAAGAATTCTGGTACAAATTTTTACAAATAATTCTTTCATATTTATGTTTGTTGCTAAGATCGTCCTCAAACTTCATAAAAATCTTGAGAGTCATAGAGCATGTCTTCTCTTTGTTCTCTCCTTCCTTCTACCATTTTAAATATATTTCTTTATACTTTCTCTCACGTTTTATTTTGGATACTTAGGCCATTCATGTTTTGGTCTTCCCTCTTTTTATAATAATATTTTCTTCTGATTGTCACTTTTGGTATTTACCTGCTTCATATCTGTGGCTTCATGTCTTCCATTGGCTTTGGTATATTTTTAACTAGCTTGAATGCTAACTCTCCTCCATTATCTCTATTATCTCCTTATCAGGTTCTTATTATACATATGTTATGCTTTTCCTTATTCTGTCATATACACATACACACAAACACACATACATTTTATTTATTAATATTCTTATTCTCCTCTGCAGAAGTTTGAGTAATTTTTTTTTAATATTGAACATATAATTTCCTAATAGTAGAACACAATTTTGCTTAATCTTCTGTTTAATCCTGGTATGGGGTTTTCAATTTCATTAATTATATGATTCTTGACAATTCTATTTGTTTATATCTAAAGTTTGACTGGTTGTTGTTTTCAGATCTCAGCATAGGTATTGGTAATTGACTCTAGTTTTCTGGCACCATCTAAATATTGATTTGTTCTAACTTTCTTGCAAGCCCAATTATCTTTTAAAAGTAATTATTTTGGTAGCATATCTATGATGTTCCTGCACTTTGAAGGGGACCCATTCAAAGTACTTATTTTTTTCAGATCTCTGGAGTAGAAATCTGTGATTTATTTATTCTTGTTTCAGGTTAAATCTCCCTTTTTGAGAAGCCTCTCCTGCTTCCCAAATTGGGTTAATCCTTTTTGTGTAGTGTTCTTGCCTTTGTTTCTCACAAAATTATTTAAGATTGTTTTCTCTGTTTTCTCTGATAGACCTTAAACCCCTTGCAGCCATTTACTATATAACTTTGCCCTGACTTATAGGTTTTCATATGCAGGAAACTTACTTCAGTTAGTTTCTTGAGTTGAGTTTGCACAAACTTAATCCAATGGGTTTTGGCAGCTGTGATTTCTCTAGTAGTAACAGTAGTAAAAGGGGACATCATCAAATGGCGCCAAAATCAAGGAAGTAGGACACGTCCAATGCATAGTTTAGCAGAGAGGACTAACCTACTGCTGACATCATGAGAGATCCCAGACATTTCAGGAGAATTTTGAAGGAGACTGGAGTTTGTGAGGAAAGACAAGCAGAGCTAGAAAAGTAATGATTTCATGTCCTGTGTTATCTTTAGGCTTGTGTGTCCTGGAAAACATAGGTAATTTAATCACAGTCATTTAGAACTAAAGGAACTTAGGGTATTCTTTCACTAAACTAGTAAATTGAGTGTTTTGATCACAGCACACTAATGTCTTTTACAATTTTAAGGGAATCAGTGACCTTATTTGTATTTCCATTTTCTATTGAAAACAAGCAAGAGTATAGCTAAAACAATGACTATAATTCTATCAGTCAGCTTCAGAACATACTGGATTTTAACAGGCAGTATATGGTTTATAGAAACAGTCTTTACAAGTTATTACAAAATAGGTTCTAATTTTTTTTGATAGCTTCAGGTGTACCCAATGAAAGGTAGGAAAAGATAGAGGATCCCTCTCAATGAGCCAATTTTTTACTTCAACTACTCTCTTATCTCATCTTTATGATGTAGGGCTTTTTTCCATATTTTCTTCTTTGCTTTGTTGTAAATCACAAGTCTCTTCTCATGTTTTATCATATTTTTTCAGCTTTTTCCTAATAAGAATTCCATTTTTCATTCTCCTTGTTATAATCATTTCCCCATTTAACTATTTGCTGAATTTGAGCTTCTGTGTCTTCCGTGATCCTTATGATTATAGATTATATGTGGTTTCCTCAGCCAAAGCTGGTGCATTTCACAGCTTAGCATATCCACTCCTGTATAGACTCAAGTGGAAGAATAAGTTTGTGAGAGTGGAAACAAACTATACTCTGGGCCAGTACACCAGGGTTTAGCAATGCCCTGGAAAGCTACAACTTGAGCAGATAACACTGTCCCTTTTCTCTGCATGTGTCTGCAAATAGTGTCTCTCCCTTGAACCATGAATAGGGAAGAATTAACACAGGATACAAGAAATTAGGTGGAAGCCCTGGCAATGTTAACATTAAAGCCATGACCTTATTCTTTATGGTGAAATGACCTGGAAATGCTGTCCCCTTATCTAAATAGGGCAAAAAGTTAGCCTGAATGAGGAAATACTCTGTAGGGGTATTGATGACATTGGTGGCGACAGGCTCAGTAAGCAGTCGTTATCCTTTCCCATAAACTATATCCTATAAAAGCCCAAAGCATTATATAAAGACTCACTAAGAGGATATGAGGCAGGATTAATGAGGAATGCCAATAGTTCCTTAATCAACACTACTTCCCTTTTCAAGGTGTATTAATTATACCTACTAAGTCTAAAATAACTCATTTCAAGTATGTCAATTCATCTACATTTCTAACACCTTGTGCAAAAAAAGATCATTTAATATTGGAGGTAAATTTTAAAATATCTCTACATTTAGAATGAGAGTGTCAGCAGACTGGTTGGTATGGTTTGCCATTTATTTCATTTTTCTCATCTCGTATAATAGAATTACGACTATGAATAATTTTTCAATAATATAAATATAAAAATCTACATTACCTGAAATTTAGATGGAAAAAAACTTCACTACCTACAAATAATCTTAATTTGTATATTTTTGGAATTCAAAAAGCTTTTTTCATTTAAAAATACCCTTACACATAATGGATATAAGTGTGTAAATATAGTATATATACATTGAAAACGCCATGGAATCTTTTACTGCCTCTGTAATTAATATTGCAAAAAGAATTTTTAAAAGCTACTATCCTGATATAGAAATTAGGTGAAAGGTATATGAGATGAAATTAATTTAATTATATAAAATAATTAGGATTTATTTTTTCATAGCTTTGGGATCTGCATTACAAAATCAAGAGCTGTGTGAAAACTATTTCCCTAGTCAATGTGAAAATATTATACTGCCCACCTCATTTAACATTTGGATGAACAATTTTGTAAATTTTAGAGGTATTATCACCAGGGTCAAGCTGGGCTCTTGCAGGACAAGAGCATGCAGGTTCTTCGTGTGCTCTAAGTAAGCTTTCCTTATCACTCTTGGAAAATTTGACATTTTAAATAGTGTTTTTAGAAGTTTATAAAGCTAAATCATATCTTTGCCGTCAGCAGTTGTCTGTGTCATTCTAGAAATAGAACCAGGCAAACTCAAATTGTATTTCCTTTTCATTTATAAATGTCTAGCAAAATTAATTGGGGCACATTTCCTGTTTGTGGACATGATAAGAAGCAATGTAAAATATCTGGCAACTAACTACTTTCATTCGAAAAATCCCAGCTTAACACATACAGTAATTTCTAGATTTAAAGTATAATATAAAAAAATTCTCATGTGTCAGTGTCTTCTGTATTTCTAATGGACAAAAGTATACTTAATAACTATAACTGTTAATGGTGAAGGAGATATTTATCTAACACTTTACCAATATAATCTAAAAAGATACACAAACTAAAAAGATTTCACTGATTTTCATGTAGTTTTTAGTCAGTTTTGAAATTGGTGAAACCAAAAACAGAAAGCAAAAAGACCTAAAGGCTAGAAGAGTCATCATTAGACTAAAATTAGAAAACACCTAATTAGAGGTTTAATCAGCACCACATCTTACGAATCATTAACTATATTTTAAACATATGCATATCCAATGACAGGTGGGTCTTCATAATCATTATCTGGATAATTCATATTCTGCATCAGATCACTGCCAAAATTTAGGACACTCTGATAATACTACTACTTTGCATATGTCTAGTGCTTTCTGCTATACAATGTATTTCACATAACCATCATTCTTGTGCCTTTTGTCAAACCTGTGGTGGAAGCAGAAATTTGAACAGAACAGATGTGGAGAATAGGGTCAGAGAAATCAAAAAATTTTCCTAAGTCATTAATTATTAAGAATCCAGATACTCTGAATCTACAGCTTTCTCATCACCAACCTGTTGACTGCTAAATTAACTGATGCATCAATTACACAACCTCAAATTTCTGATTTGCTTTCGCTCTGCAAACTTAAAGATATCTAATACGTAAAAACAAATAAGAAAAGTCACTCCACATTTTAAAATAATAAGGTTAAAAAATAAAACCCTGATATAAAATCTCAATTTGATAGAAACTCAAAGCTGAGAGTCTTTTGTTGTCTTATTGTCATATATGTTCACTCCCCCCACCCCCAATATACACATCTCTTTCCATTTACTTATTCTACTCTAATCAGAAAAGAAACAAATTGTGTCAAACTCAAACGGCTTCAGGCTGATTTATTTTCTCTCTTTTTTCTTTTTCTTTGATTTTTGTTTGTCTGTTTATTTTAGCTCCCAAGGTATATATTCATGGGTTCAATATGTAAGCTTTCTTCTGACTCTTTTTATTATGGTAGATTTTTTTTTTCTTATCTAATAGAATAAGAAATGTGCTGAATTCTAATCCCAGCTTTACTTCTAAGGACATGGCATCAAGCCAGTCAATTTTCTTTGTGTTTATTTATGTCTTCTTCTCTGACTTCAGGCTACTGGTTTGTTTCAAAAAAAAATACACTGAGATTAATTATAAAGCATTTAATATCCTGTGAAATTTAACATGAATGCATTTGGAACATAAAGAGGGATTCATTCTTAAACATCATTTTCTTATAAGGTACATTTCCATGTTTGCTGGAACTCTAAAGATGCTGATTCCCGTGGGAACTTTATAGACTATTCTTTCTCTCTGTCAGAAGCTGGCAACCTTCACAGGTGGTAGTCAATCTTTCTTCCAGTTTTGTTTATGTTTTCCTTTGATACACAGTACAATTATTTTGATTGTTAAGTGAATATGTTTTTCTAAATGCTTAATGATTTCTATTCAAATTTAACTAAGATAAAAATCTTACTGGTACATTTTTTGCTTGGACTTGTTTTTGGATCCAATATAGGAAAAGTAAGTAAATGAGTAAATTGTCCTTAAAGAGCCAATTTAAGGGTGTGAATGGGAGACTAGGTGAGAAAACTATGACACCTCTGTGAGACTCTGTGACTCACTCTTTCTCTTTACCTTTGCTAAAACAGTAAGATTTATCATATAAACTGTACCAAGTAAGAAGAGTGGAAGAGTAATATTTTCATTATATATAGAAAGTAAGAACTGGCAAGAAACTTAAGGATAAGTTAGACCTTCATTTTACACATGAAATATCAGATGGCTAGACCAAGTACACATAGATACTACACACTAAGAACTGGGACTAAGGTCCTGTAGATTCACATAGGTCAGTGTTTTTCCCAATGTACTACATGTGATATACATCTTTTGTTAAAGTAACATACATAATCAAGAAAGGTGGAAGACAAAACGTTATTAATAATAGCCCATATCTCTAACTTGACAAGTATCATGTATATTATTTGTAAATATCTAGCATGTACCTTCCAAAGACCATAGTATACAAATGGAATGTACTATTTTTATTTAGGTAGAATGCTTTTTCAAGGAAAGTGATGCTAGCTCAAGATGATTTCTTATTCTCCTTACACATAGAAAGTTGGAGCTGGACTTTATAAGATTTAGTAGGTTAAAAAATATCTTATTACTGGCTTACATTGAATAGCTAGTTTATAGAAGCAGCAGAAAGAAAACTTGGAGGGAAGAAAATGTAAAGAATAATGAGATATGATATTAACATGAACCGTATGTGTCCATACCTAAGACGTAAAATCATTGTTATTTTTCTTAGTAACAAAATTGGCAGTACAAAGAGAATTATTTTATATCCATAACTAATTAATTGTTTGGCACCTATTAAAGATAGATTTTTTTGAATAACAATTAAAAAAAACTTTCCAAGTGATTCACTCAAATAAAGGTCTACCAATTTATTCTTTTGATGCTATATATCACCAGTACTGTTCTTAAGGCAGATTACAAAGGAAAACCCAGGAATTCTAAAGTTGGTGACCCACTTTGAAATCCTGTACAGAGAATCAGAGTGTGTAGAACTGGAAGAGGCCTTAGAGATAATTTATCCCAACCCCTTCATTTTCCTGACTCAAAATGTGGGGTTCAGAAAGGTTAAATGATTTGGCCAAGGTAACAGGACTAACAATAAAAAGAAGAGCTCGTCTAGATTTAAGACCGTGTTTCCTGCCTGTTCTCTTCTATGTAAGTCTGCTTTGGAAAATGATAGCCCTCCAAAGTAGGAAAAACAGTGGTAGAAATGAAAAGAGTATGACTTAGTGCTGGAAGTTTGGTCTAATTTACTAAACAACAGGAACAATAGCAAGCCATTCTTAGAGCTGGAGTTGGAGAACACTTAAAAAGCGTTACCACAACTTCTAAATAACAGATTATGTGGTTTCAAGAAGTCAATGTGGTTATATATTCTAGCAAAAACAAATCTACTGAATCATATAGAATATTGCATAATTAACCACTTGCCTGTCATAGCAAGAGAGCTGTCAAATTGTTGGCTTTCACATTTAAGGGACTAAAACACAATGTAAGCATTGAGAGCAGTGTCTATGGCTTACGTATAGCTTCTTTCCATAGGAGTTATTTACTTTTTCCACTGATCTTATGGAACATTGGTAATGTAGGTATTTACTTGGATTTTTAATTGGCATATAGCCAAATTAGAAATACCTTTTCTAAATGTTACTTTTTTATTTATATCTTCTATTCATCTTGTTTCTTACTGATATAATGATATTTGTCATCTTCCTAAAAAGGATATTGGTAAGGTTTTAGGAGAGGATGTTACAAAGTTTTTCCAAAGCAATTGGGGAAAAGTACCATATATGCACAAATTATTGTCATTAAATCACAAATTTAAAAAATACCTACACTACTCTTAATTTATTATTCCTACAAGGTTGACACTATGTGTAACGTTAATTAGACATGAAGAGCAGAATACTATGTATAGAGCCAGTAAAATAAGAAATCTTAGAACTTTCCACAATTATTTGCTAGTATGGAGTGTTTTAACTAGTTATTCTGTGTAATCTTAACAGAATTCTGAACAGGTTCCTGAAACTGTTTACGTTAAAATTCTGTTTAACCTTAAAACCTAAAGCTGAGGTAAAAATGCAGCTAATATTAGTAGTTTTTAACTTATGAATTCCATCTGAGAAACTGTTGCAAGGCATTAGAAATATTCTATATAATACAAGTAAATGGAAATCCTCATTTTGAAGGATACTCAAATGTTTGAAATATAGTTGAGAATTCAGAAAAAAGAAGAAAAAAAATTGTCTCTAAACAAAACAGATGTCTTAAAATTTAGGGACTAGAGTTAGTATATTTAATTTATAGCAAACTGCATAGACAGTTAATCAGGAATTCCATCTTTTTATAACACAACATTCCAATGAGTTTGGCCGTCCATTTGGTTGTTTAGAGTATAGTAAGCTAGTTAGAATTTAGATAAAAAAGCAAGAGTTTGATAGAGGTAGTAACAGTGGAACGAGAGAAAAAAGTGGCATGCAAAAACCTGGTAGGATATTTAAAAACCAAAAAATAAAAATTTTAAATTAAAAAAAAAAAGAAAATTCAAAGCAAATGTACTTTGGGATTACTTAATATGGGAACAAATGGCTTCCATATATCTTTCGAACAAAAAACATAGCATTGCATTTAGATATGTGATACATCTTTCTCCCCGCCTATTTAAATGTGCTTTTGTCGAGTTGATAATAAAACTCTGATGTGACCAAGTACGTTAACACTTCATTTTAGAGTTTGTGCCACTCTATGTAAATTAATTATTCAAATCACTAAAATGACACAGTGTAGTAGAAGAAGCATCCCTAGAGTCAGGTCTGGGCTTGAGATCCAATTTTGTCACTTTAATAGCTGTGCCAACACTGACATGTTTCTCAAATTCTATGAGCCTATATTCCTCATTCATAAAATAAAGATTAAAAATACTGTACCAAATAGGTTTGTTTCTGTGATGACATTTTTATATAAGGCATTTAGCATTCTGCTTACCATATATTAAAACTTAGTTCTTTTCCTGATTATCTTTCAGAGTTCTATTTCAGTTATTTTAAATTAAAACTTTTTTCAAAGTCATGACAAATATCTATATTTTTTTCTAAACTGTTACATTGCATATATATATATTCTCTATCATTGTTAAAGACATTACTTATGCTTCAATATAGTTTTAATATAGTGGTATTAAGAGAAACCATTGAGGTATATAGTATTATTTTATACTACACTAAATTACCCCAGATTAAGAAGAAAATTATCAATCTGAGTATGTACTTATGTGTGTATGTGTATGTATTTCTTACAATTCTTTTAATCTCTTCCCTGTTAGTGATCGCCACATTGCTAATAGTAGACATGTCTTCAATGGTTTCTTTACCTTTCTACTGTGTTTCTTCTAATTTGCTTAGGGTTAAGAAAACTAAATTTGATAGTGAAAGTCCAAAGTTTGCCTGTGTGCTGGGGATGGGGCAGGAACAGTGTAAATTCATGAACATTTGTCTTTGTTCTAATTTGTTTGTTTGAACATGTAACACGTATTTTGGTTTCTCTGATACTTTGTGTCCAGGTTTCTGTGCTCTGTTCCTGATACAGTAGTTTGATTACTTTTATGTAGATTAGAATTTAATATCAATATAATTTAAAGAAGGATACAGTGCTAGCCACTGGTTGATTCTATGCAAAGTCCGGTTGGACTTATCAATTCAATTAGAAAAATAAATCAGGCCAATTTATTTTGTATAATTGAAGGTATTCATCAAAAATTTCTGAGTTGGCAAATTCGTATACTTTCCAGAATGTTTTCTCCATCTGCTCACAAATTTTAGTCTGTTCCAAGTAGAAAACAATTCTAGAATGTAACACAAGAAGATTTTCCTAGGAAGAGCTTCAAACAAAAAGTTGCAGCTTCCCCTGGTTCTCTGACCAAGAATAAATTGCATTTCTTTTAGAGATGTTTTCCTTCACACTGCTTTCTCTTAATGTCTTTATAAGTTACATTGCCACCTACTGGCAGCCTCCAATATGGCAGCCATGCTTTGAGTCCCCAAACTAAATGTCTATCTGCTAGACAGAAAGTTGGTCATTGATATTGTTGGAAATATACTCTAAAATTTGAAATATACATGATGCAGTGATAGGTATTAAATTTACCTGGACTTCATTTTTAAAATAAATAAATAAATAAAATGGAACCTCCATACATTTCTAACTCCATTTTGGGATTAATGAAATAGCCTTTATATTACATCTTTCTGACATACACTTTTATAACATTAAACCATAATATAACCTTATTTGTTGATAGTTAAGAAGCTTCCTTTTCCTTCTGTGGGTTTGATGAAATAAAAATTATAAGAAAAAATTACCAAATTATATAGTCTGTTGATTTTAGATTTAGAAAGTTAGAATGTGTCCTGAATTAGATGTGAAATAGAGTTAGTTTTACTTCATAATTCAGAAATATCTGAATTTTAAGTTGCTTTAGGCAACTTTCAAACGCAAAGGGAATCTTCAGATTAAAGAAAAACACTTATCTACAAAGTGATGTGTTGTGGTGTCTACTCAGTGAAGTCATAAAATAAGTCCTTGGCCTACTTTTAATAGAATGGCTATAAAACTTAGATCATTCTGTAAATATCTAAACTCAGTGGAGGTGGGAGAGGAGATTGAAGTAAATTTACATCTTTTAGTTGAAGCACAAATATATTTACTGGCAACCTTTAATCACTATAGACTATGAAACATCATTCATGTCTAAAGTAACTTATTAAACATAATTAATGGGTTGAAAAGTCCTCTCCCTTTTCCCAAAAATTTCAACTTGGGGAGTAAGTGAAATTAAGTTATAAAATTGCACTTAGGAAATCAATGAATACATTGAAGGGCAACCTCAAAGAGGTGACTTTAACCTTGTCCTTTCAGAGCTATGCACAATAAAATAAATAATACGAACATAATGCGTAAACATTCAGCTCCCACCTTCATGTTTTAAGAGAGACCACTTTTTAAATAAAATTTAAAACGCGTTTTCTCATTTTTTACCTAAATGCTAATGCACTGGCATTTGTTATACTTTTTATATTACCCTGAAAGTATTTTTTAGCAATAAGCTATCTTAACCACCCCCTTTTTTATTTTCCAACTCCTGCTCTTTCTTTTAAAAATATATTTTATTATACTTAGGAATAAACCTGACCAAGGAGGTGAAAGATTTATATTCTGAGAACTATAAAATATTAATAAAGGAAATTTAAGATGACTTAAAGAAATAGAAAAATATCCCATGCTCTTGGATTGGAAGAATTAATACTGTTAAAATGGCCATACTACTAAAAGCAATCTACAGATTTAATGAGATCTTTATCAAATTACCCATGACATTTTTTGCAGAACTAGAATAATGCTAAAATTTATATGGAACCATAAAAGACCCAAAGCAATCCTGAGGAATAAGAACAAAGCAGGAAACATAACCCACCTAGATGCCAGACAATACTACAAAACTATGCTAATAAAAACAGAATGGTATTAGCACCAAAACAGATATATGGATCAATATAACAGAATAGAGAGCCCAGAAATAAACCGTCACACTTACGGTCAATTAATATTTGACAGATGAGGCAAGAATATACAATGAGGAAAGACAGTCTCTTCAGCAAGTGGTGTTGGGAAAGTTGGACAGCTGCAGGTAAATCAATGAAGTTAGAACACACCCTCACACCACACACAAAAATAAACTCAAAATGGCTTAAAGACTTAAATATAAGACATGACAGCATAGAACTCCTAGAAGAGAGCATAGGCAAAACATTCACTGACATAAATCGTACCAATGTTTTCTTAGCTCAGTCTACCAAGGCAATAGAAATAAAAGCAAAAATAAACAATGGGACCTAATCAAATTTATAAGCTTTTGCACATAAACAAAACAAAAAGACAACCTATGGGCTAGGAGAAAGTATTTGCAAATGATGTGACTGACAAGGGTTTAAATTCCAAAAAATACAAACAGCTAAAACAACTCAATAACAAAAAAGGCAAACAACCCAATCAAAAAATAGGCAGAAGACCTAAATAGGCATTTCTCCAAAGAAGACATACAGATGGCCAATAGGCACATGAGAAGATACTCAACATTGCTACTTATTAGAGAAATGTGAATCAGAACTACAATGAGGTACCACCTCACACCAGTCAGAATGGACATCATCAAAAAGTCTACAAATAATAAATGCTGGAGAGAGCATAGAGAAAAGAAAACCCTCCTACACTGCTGATGGGAGTGTAAATTGGTGAAGCCACTACGGAGAACATACAGAGGTTCCTCAACAAACTAAAAATAGAGTTGCCATATGATCCAGCAATCCCACTCCTGGACATATATCTGGATAATACTATAATTTGAAAAGATACATGCACCCCTGTATTCATGGTAGCATCATTTACAATAGCTAAGACATGGAAACAACTTAAATGTCCATCAACAGATGAATGGATAAAGAAGATGTGGTATATATATAAAGTGGAATATTACTCAGCCATAAAAAAGAATGAAATAATACCATTTGCAGCTACATGGATGGACCTAGAGATTATCATACTAAGTGAAGTAAGTCAGAAAGAGAAAGACAAATACCGTATGATATCACTTATATGTGATCTAAAATATGACACAAATGAACAAATCTAAAATATGACACAAATGAACTTATCTACGAATCAGAAACAGACTCACAGACATACAGAACAGACTTGTGGTTGCCAAGGGGGAGGGGGAGGGGAGGTTGGATTGGGCGTTTGGGACTAGCAGATGCAAACTACTATATATAGAATGAATAAACAACAAGTCCTATTGTATAGCACAGGGAACTATATTCAGTATCCTTTAATAAACCATAATGGAAAAGAATAATATGTATATTATTCTTGTCTGTTTTTGCTCTTCTCTCTCATTTTCAATCTATGACAGCTTTCTCAGGAATTATGTAACTGCCTTTAAGGAAGAAAAATATGTGTTTGTTTTCTTATAAAATAGACTCAGTATGTAATGAATAAAACCAAATGAGAAAGTGTATTTAAATATTAAAATTACTATTCTCAAGCAATTCTTCTTCTTATTATTCCTGCTTTCCCTCAAAATAAAAAAGAATACACTATTTTGCTGTTTGAATGAGGTAACTGTTCAATTATAGCAGAGTAAAATGTATTGGTAGTAAACAGTGGTGTGCAATCTACTGTTAATGATCACTCATTGAGTACATTTTAGGGATTTGGTGACATCACATTACATCATTTTATTTCTTTCATGGACAAAATTACCATGGTCTTTAAGTTTCGAAGATCACTGAAGAAAACTATGAACACTCCTCTTTAAAATAATGCACACAAAAATTTCATGGTCTCTCTCAAATCCACCCAACTTGGCTTAGGTAAATACTCTATACTTGAGGGTGCAAGAATGGCTTAAATAAATGGAAGATGACAATATACTTTGTTCCAAAATTATGCATAAATTATTCATTTTAGAAATTATACCACCACCAACAAAAACATGGAATACAATAAATAAAAAATTCAGGTTAATTTTAAATGCTTCACATAAAAGCCATATCCACTCTACCAAGTAAATGTTTGTTCTGATACCTATATCGATTAATCCTTTCAAGAATCTCAAATGACTCTACAATGTTGAAGATTGGGTAGGAACATCAAAACACTTAGAGCAAATATTGACACATAGAATTATCTAGTGGATTGGTCAAATCTTACATAGCATCCTATGATTCAGGCAAATGTTCCAAATACTTTTCTTTTGAAAAATTTAAATATGTTTTATATAGATTTGGCAAGTTAATGAAACATTTCCCATTTATACTCCTGGGTAGTTGTTGAATTTTTCTTTTCTGTTTTCTCTCTGCAATACAGATGACAATTAACAGTAATACTAATGAAACAGCAAGCAACTAAAAGAAAAATTTATTTATTCTGTGCAGGTGTAAATCACAAAATTTGAAAATTTATCATGAGTCACTGATTATCCTAATACTGTCTGCGTAAATCAGAAAGAAGTCCAAAATGGTGAGAGATCATAAAGCTGTAGTTTCTTCCTCACATTCCAAGTTGATTGTCTATAGAAAACAAACTAAAAGCATTCTTTAAAACACATTCTAATTACCTGATTTGATAATAATATTTTTGCTGACTTGAAGATGAAAAAGTAGTTTTCTTAGATAATTCAGTCACAGAATAAAATTGTGGGATGAAAAGACCCACTGGCTTGATGAAAACACTGTACTTTGTCATAAAAGAACTTTTATTGGGCATTTCCAGGACAGGTTTCCTATGCCATTTTTGGGCAACCTTTAGCGCTCCAGTGTGTCTATCCATTCTTCAATTTATTGCGTGTTGCTTGAGCATCTGAGAAAGCCACTGCACAGCTGAGAAACATGTTGCTCTTTTATTTCCCCTGGAGTAAAGTAAGTCCGTCATCTGAAAGTACTTGAAAATATATTAAATGCTCTCTAGGAAAAGTTTCAGTCTTCAGTTTATTCAATCTCTAAATAGCCTTTGACCAGTTTGTTGGTCACTTTTTCTTTCTTTCTTTTTTTTTTTCTTCCCTTAGCTGCCAAGACTCCACATACTTCTAGTGTTTTCTACTTCCTTGATCTCTCCTTCTTTGTTTTTTTTCTGGCTCCTCCTCTTCTTCCCACCCTCCAAATTTCGAGTTCCCTGGGATTTTATCCTTAAACTTTATCTCTTCATCTTTACTCACCTCTTAAGTGGTCATATCAGCTCTCATGGCTATGAGTACCTTATCTATACCAACAACCTGTCAGCTTTTTATCTTCAGCTCCAAACTGCTTCCCTGGATTCCAGATTCTATTTCTAACTGCTGATTCATCAAAACTCCAATGTCTCACAGGATTCTCAAACTTTAATATGACTAAAACCAAACTCTTAATTCTTCTCTCTAAATTTATCTTCTTTTATTGATCCCCATTTCTTGAAATGGCATCACCGTCATCTACTTGCTCAGACCAAGTATATTAATATCAACCTTGACTTTACTTTTTCTCATACCCAATGAGACTAGTTGATTTCTTTAAGTATAGCTCTATCTTAAAATATATCCCAAGTCCAACAACTGCTACTACCTTATTCTAAGCCATCTTTTTTCTTTCCAATATATTTTCTACTAGTATCAAGAGAAGTCCTTTTAAAACACAGGTCAGATCCTGTAACTGCCCTGCTCATGATATTCTAATGGCCTTCTGTGAAAATAAGCAGAAAATCCAAAGTCCTTGCTACAGCCTGCATGGCCCTATATGAAGTAGTCCTTAAAATTACCTCTCTAATCTCATCTGCTACTTTCCGTCTCACCTCCTCAAGCAACGACTGTCTTTTGCTATTTCTTGTACACAAGTCCAGAATCTTTCTGGCTTAAGGCCCTGGTACTTGCTGATCCCTGTGTCTAAAAGTTTTCTCCTCAAATATTGAATGACTTGCTTTCTTACTTTATTTACGCCTATGTTCAGGTATTACCACCACAGAGTCCCTCCTTGATCACCATATGTAAAATAGCACCCTCATTTACTCTCTCTATTGTTTTATCTACATCATTACTAACACAGTTAGGGTGTGTATTGTTTGCTGATTTCCATCTTCCTAAACATGAATGCATCAAGGCCTTAATCTACACTACTTAACAACATTGCCTAAACATATGTCTGGCACATAGCAGGTTCTTAATACATATTAGTTGAATAGATGAATGAATGAATGAATCCTAAGTATAAATGCACTTCCAATTAAAGGGTTACTATAAAGTATGTTGCTTTAAACACGTAGATAAACAATATTACATGTAGCGAACCACAGTTAACAGTAACATTTTTCTGTAGTTTTTGTCAATAAAAGTCCAATATTTTAGCATTCTGAACAATTTTATGTGAATAAGCAAGCAATATAGGTCTTTCACTTTTCTCAGCCATTACAATTATTACATCCCATAACTGTTGAATCATCCAGCTTTCCTTATTCTGACACTGGGAAATTTAAAATAATGATTAAGTGATGACTAACCAATTTGAATTTTCTTCCTAATCTTTAAATTCTTTTTTAAAAAGGTCTAAGTGTGGATAAAAATTTCTGATATATTTTTACCACTGACCATTCATGAGACATTTATGTTTAATATTTCTTTGTCTATGTATTAGCTTGCTAGGACTGCCATAACAAAATACCACAGGCTGGTGGTTTAAACAGAAATTTACTTCCTCACAGTTCTGAAGGCTGGAAGTCCAAGACAAGGTATCAGCAGATTCGATTTCTTCCAAGGTCCCTCTTCTCAGCTTGCAGACAGCCACCTTTTCATTGTGTCCTCACATGGTCTTTCCTCTGTGTGTGCAAGTGCCTGGTGTCTCTCTGTGTCCAATTTTCTCGTCTTGTAAAGATACCAGTCAGATTGAATAAAGGTTCATGCTTAGGGCCTCATTTTAATTGAATCACCTCTTTAAAAGCCCCTTCTACCAATATAGTGACATTCTGAGGTACTAAGGTTTAGGGTTTCAACATATGAATTTTGAGGGACACAGGTCAGCCCATGGCATTCTATAATTAAGATTTTATAAACATTGCATCTGCTTTTTTCTTTTCACATCACATTTTGCTATGTGTGTTACAGAATACAAATATCCTTGTCAGAGACAACTCCCTTGATTAAATTCATTCAGTGATAAATATTTTTAGAGATCATACGATCAATAAGGATGTTAGATTAAGCGGACAAATGAAATGGTAGTTTGGTCTCTGGGGACTATGGGAAGGAGAGCAGACATGACAGACTTGGAGTTCAGAAATCACCTTTTCCTAAATTCATCACCCAAATCATATCCTTGACTCCTAGAACTTAGTTTGTTGCTGTTTAGTATCTGTGATAGACAGAATTTTGGCCCTTTGACCTTTGCCCCTTGGCACCACACCTGTGAATAAATATATTATGCTACATGGCAAAAATGACTTTGCAAATGTAATTAAGGTTAATAATCAATTGACTTTATGATAGAGAGATTATTGTGGTTTATACAGGTAGTCCCAATGTAATTACATGAATCCTTAAAGGCAAAGAATTCTCCTGGTTGAGAACAGAAGAGGAAGTAAGAGATTTGAGCATGGAAGTCACTGGCTTAAAGATGGAGGGGGATGCATGAGAAGGAATGTGGGCAGCTTGGAAGAGCTGAGGATGACTCCTGACCACCAGCCAGCAAGAAAAAATGACCTTAGTCCTACAACAGCAAGAACTGGATTCTATCCAAATTCACTGATTCTGGAAGTTGATTCTTTCCCAGATTCTGCAGATAAGAGCCCAGCCAGATGGTATTTTGACCTGCCTTGTGAAAACCTGAGCAGAGAATTCAGTTGAGCCATTCCATACATCTGAGAGAACTATGAGCTCACAAATTTATGTTGCATTAATTTACGTTTGTGGCCCTGTGTTACAGCAGCAATAGAAAATTAATGCAGTAACGTGATACTCAGCAAAATTTAAGTAGATTCAGATAGCCCCTGTTTATGGGGTTTCTAATTTTCTGGTGGGTCAAGGAGAGAAATAGGTCTCTTTTTCTACAGATGAAACTTCATCCTGATAGGCAGAAGTTTGTGAAATCTGTTTGTTACTTTTTTGATTAATTTATCCATTCATTCATCAACTCATTAATTTAATTATTTATTCACCAAATGTTTATAGATTCCTGGAACATGCAAAAGACTACATTAAATGCTGGCAATATGCAGAGATTAAAAAATGCATAGTTCCTGCCCACATATACTGATATTCTACTGGGGAAGGCAGAAATTAAATGAATAATTTTACATAATGTGGTTCAGAGTTTTAAAATAGCCCCTGACGACTTTCTTGAGTTCATGCCCTGTGCATTGTGATATTTCTGCTCCTTCCAGCAAAAGGTGAAGTCTGTCTCTCCACCCCCTTGAATCTAGGCTGGCTGATACTTTGGCTAACAGAATGAAACAGAAGTTTAGTGTGTAAATTCTGGATCCTAGGTCTTGAGATGACTTATGGCTTCTGTTCTTTCTTATAATGCTGTCCTAAGACTGTCATGATGTAAGAAAGCCAGGCTAACATACTGGAGAATGAGAGGCCATCAGTTAGCACCAACTTCCAGACAAGTGAGTAAAGCCAGTTTGTTTTGTCTAGTTGAATGAACATGGGAGAGACCAGTAGATGAAATAGCTGATCAACCTATAAAATATGGGCAATAATATATATTTTTGTTCCTTTGTTTATTTTGAAGCCATTGAGCCTGGGAAAGATTGTCACACAGGAGTAGGTAGGTGATATACATAAATTATTAAAATTGGGTTATTTGTTACAAAGGAGAATTATTAAGAAGGCCTTGTTCAAGATGGTCTAAGAAATGGGAGGTTGAGTTCTAAAGGATGAATAAGAATTTGAAAGGTGAAGGGTGTGTATGTTAGAGTTGGGTGGAGTGGATTGAAAGGGTAGTAAATCATTCAAAGCAGAACAAATAATATAATCTGGAGTAGAAGTCACAAATGTGATAAACTAAAAGAACGAAAAAGAGGTGTGCATGACTGGACATCAGGAAACAAGGAGGACAGTGGTGAAAAATAAGGCCAGTGAAGTTATGATGGGAGTTTTATAGGTATTGTGAGAGATAAGTTAAAAGGCATGGTCATTTCCATAAAGAAGCATGTCATTGCAACACTGTGGGGGAAGAAAGATAGACATGTTTAGACATTCTGTATTACAAACCTGAGTAAAATAAGTAATTCACCATAACTTCTAAGGACTTTAGGTATAAAAGACAGAAGTAATTTATCAAAGTGCTATGAGATTATCCTGTCTGCAGCCTTTAACCCAGCACACCAGAGACTATCACTGGGCAAACTGCCCTTAAAGCAGATATAGCCCCCAGTTTTGTGCAAAGAAGCAAAGATTTTTACATTTTATAAGATTTTTTCTCTCTAACCAAAACATTTTTAAGAAGGCTGAAACAACCTAGGGTTATAGAAGTATTTTTAGAGTCGCATAGTTCTAAGAATCTCAGTGATTACTTAGTTCAATTCTTTCATTTTGTAGATGAGGAAGCATCTTTCAGAAGGGTAGACTGATCTGCAGAGTTTTCAAGCTAGATAATGATGACACTCTGAGTAGAATCCAGGTCACTTGAATTCTATATCTACATTTTTACTAAGATTTACTTCTGTTGGTTATTTAGCTGCCTCAAACTTGAGGGGTACTTGGTCAGGTATTTGTCACTACTCTTTAAAAGCAGACCTGCCTCATTAGGCTTGCATCTAAGGATATCATTAATACAAAAATCACTATTATGCCCATTTTTGGTCACTCAATTAACGGTTACTGGTACAGTTAACAATGAACTTTATCCTGTATATTGATGCTCCCACTTCCTTTAAGCTCTCCTTACCAAGCTGACTTAGGGGGGATTTGGAAATCATCATTCATCATTTCAGGTGATATGACTTCAATCACCAAATGTTCCCTTAGCCAATGTTCAATGTAACGAGAGACCGTTCAAAAGTGCTTAAAATACGCCTTTAAAAATTTATAATTCACTGGGAAGAAACGAAAAAGATACAAATATATTTTCAGGGCCAAGCTTTCTCTCAGTGTCCTATACAGTATTTTCTTTTTAGTATCTTTACATTTTGTTAAACGGGAGATGTAGTTGAACAACATCAGATGGAGAAACGACCTCTTAACTACCACTGTGGGCATTTGGACAGTTTTTCTGGTGTGTTTTTCAATGGGAGACCTGGCCAGGGAAATGCGAAAATGTTCCATTTCAACTATTAGAAAAAACATGTTAGCAGCAGAATCACATTCCTATTTGTTGCTCTAAATATGGACATTTTCTTTATTGTCCTTTTTAATTCCTGAATATTAGAGAGTTTTTACTTCCTAAAGGAGATCATTTGAAGGAGAAAGATTTTTTTGTCTGTTTCAGACAAGGGCTGATAATTTTTTTCAGATTCTGTTCATGTAAAACTTAATGCATGAAAGGATAAGGGAGTCAGGATAAGGGAATCAAGATAAGGGAAAATGTCAGCAGAAAATGATCTCTTTCTACATTTCCTTGTACTTGCTGACTGCCAACAAGGATCTGTATTATACCTTTCTTTTGTCTACCTTGTTATGCCTAACATTCCAATGCAACAGAAACGGGATGAAGGATAGCCTAGCTTGATGCCTTTTCAAAATTACAAAATCCTGAAAGTCATTCTATTCAGACAGACATATGTGGACAATATCCTGCTTTCAGTGAAACTGATGTATACAGACCCGAATGTCTAGCAACAAGGAAAGAAATATGATATTTCACACTTGAAGCTTTCACATGGCTTTTGCGCTTCATGTAAATTCTGAATTCATTATCAAATATATTCTTTCAAAATTGACTCAAAGAGCTGCCAAGGTATAATTTAGGGAGGGGAGAAAAAAAGTGAAAACACAGTTGTTTAGAGTTTAAACAATACATCATTTTCGAATAAAATGTCTATAGTAAATTGTGGATTGAGGGAGAAAATGATTATATTCTGTGATTGAGCTTCTTAAGCCACAGGGCTTTTGTGATGAGAACGGGCATCTACATAAAATGTAAACGAAGGCTGAAAGTGTATGTAATCATGTAGTCTTCTATTTTGAGGTGTTTTGCATATGATTCTGTGTGTGTATGTGTGGGTGTCTGTGTGTACATTTCAGAAGGCATTGTTTTAGTTGCTTGAATAACTTTTCTTATCAACCTATCTGGATCTGACTGTACTAGTATTTTGCTCAACTTTCAACTTCTTTAATGTTTCTCCCTGGTCTGAAACAACATAAATTTGACTTCCTCATCAAGAAGCTCATTTAGCTGCAGCTTGATTGCAAGTAATTTGCCCTAAGTAGCTCCATCTTTTAATTGTCTGTGCCTTTTTCCAATCTATAAACTGTAACTTCAGGCAGGCCATTTTTGTCTTACTATTTCCTCCTTAGAAAAGCATAGCTAATAATCCCCATATCCTGTGCCTTTAGGCATCCCTCTCAACATGAACAGAAGGAATAGGATTTTCATGCAGCTCTAATTGATTTACAAAATAAATCCCCCAAATTTTTGGTATCTGGAAAGAGGTAAATCAAATATGATCCACAAAAGTTAATTTTGTGTCTTTTGTTAATTTTAAGGGGAAGAGATAAGAAGGAAAAGAGGACATCAGTCTCTATGACTACTAATGACAACAGCAAGAAAGTTCTCATTGACATCAGAGAGGTTGTAAAAAGAAAGGGTTTTTTTGGGTTTTGTTTTTTCCAATACCAGTTTAGGTACTCCCTGAATTCCTATTTTTATTCTGGAACTAAAGAAAAGTATTCTGGCCATTCTGAATTGGCATAATTTTCTCTAATGAAGACAAAAATAAGACATCATTACATATCTGGGTTTTCTCAAGTCCATGCATAAAATACCCTTTTTAGGATAACTTTATTGAAGCTCTATGATATAAGATACTATTTCCAAATCCATTTATTCCTTGCAATTAATCTATTTTATCTAAAGTATACCATAAATGTATTAGTTAGATAGTGTATATTCATGGATAAGCCATTCTAAACATGTAAACTATACATCTTTCTGATCAGCACCTTTGTTTACTTTATTCCAAAACTAACTGATAAAACGTAAAATATCTCTTGTCCTCCCCCAAAATATAAAGAGCAATTAATGTGTTCTCATTCCCTTACTTATATTTTTAGTAAGTAACAGACACTTTCTTAATCTTTTTGTTCTCTAACCAAGTGAGAATTTTCCCTTCATTCTTTTTTTTTTTTTTTCCTTTTTTTTTTTTTTCTTTCCTTCATTCTTGCTTTACAGGTCTTAGTGGACATACCAAATGTTTGAATTACACAGTTCTAAAAATCGTAGTAAAGAGGAGATCTGTTGCTAGTGTGAATCTAACTACAGAAAGATTAGGGATCCAGGGATTAGCATCTTAACATTTCATTATAAAACTAGGCTAGATCATTGAATAACCATTTAATTAATCATTCCCTACCACATTCTTTATAAAAAAGAAAAATGTAACTTGAAAGAAATGTCCTTGGGATAAGAAAAAGTCTTTACCTATGTTAGAAGGTCTAGTTTACCATTTTAGTTTATATACTTTTTTTTTTAAATAGAACTATGTTTTTTTTTTTTAATTTTATATGCTCCAAAATATTTTACTTGGAAGTTTTCACTAGAAGTAGGAAAACAAAAACAGTAAGGAACAGCAGCATATACACAAAGCACACTTTAATTGTGGATATATTAAATGTATGTTAATGTAGTACTTCCTTAACATGATAGCTCTTATTGTGTTAAAAAAATAATACAAGGAGGTGATAGTAGAGAACTACAGAATCCTGTATTCTGTGGCAGAAGGGGTATCCTTTTTGAAGCTACTTTCTTAAAGATCAGCCAAGTGAGATCAAGCCACAGTTATTTTAACTCTTGGTCCTGACTAGTAGACAAAAGACCATGAGAGTTTTATTTTCCTACAGAATGTTTGGAACACTAAGCTTGACAGTCTCATAAACTCTTTAAGTAAAAGCACCAGTCTTTTACTACTGGTTTTTGCAGAAATTAAAAAGAAAAAAAAAGAAGTACAATTTGCTTTACCAATTATTGAAGTGATTACTGATTTCAATACTAGTTTGATTCAGAGTTGACTTCTGAGATGTTATTCTTTTACCTATCTAGATCTTTCTCTCTGAGCATACTGTTAGTCTACCTTCTATAAACTTACGATTATTTTTTCTTTGTAAATTTAAGCATTATAAAAGCAAAGGTCTATGAGCTGGATCCACAAATGGATTCCACATAGTATACTCAAGGTCAAATTACTATGTTGTATAACAGTTCTGCAAGTAATATAGAACTTTGCTATACAGAGAAATTGGAATAAAACATGACGGCCCTTCCTTACAGTGACGTGGATATTCGGTTCTGTTCCAAGAGATTTGGGCCCTTAGAAATGCAGCTGTTTTAAATAAATAAGTATCACATCCTAACATGTAAGTATATGTTTCACAATATGTGAGAGAAAAAAATAAATAAACCTAGCAATTTATCTATAGACATAATCTTTTGGAAAGTAATAACTAGAATACTAATTCATTCATTCAACAAAAATTTACTAAGTACCTACTATGTGCCAGGCCCAAAAGTTACAGAGGTGAACACAAAAGACAAGACTGGAAGCTTCGTGAGACAAACATTTTAGTGGGAAAGACTGAGATCAATTACTGATTGTTTGATGGTAGCTTTGTTTGGGTGGTTGTAAGTGGATTTCTTTAAGTTTAGTTAGGGCCAGGATCCCTAAAAGGGCATCATTTAAGTTGAAATCTGAAATGTAAGGAATGGCCTAATAAATAAGGTTGTTTCAGGCGAAGATTAAAAACACACTTACTGCAATTTGATCTACCATTTATAGAATCACAGGCTCCACTGTAATTGTCTTTATACCATGTACCTTTCATCTTACTCCAAGGTGGCTTAGCTAATTTTGTTCTTTTCCTATTATTTGCTATTCTCTTACCTCTTCTATCCAAAATCAAACAGGGCAGTGCGAGTTGAGAAGAAAAATAAAATATTTATTTTTTCACATTGCCGAATCAGTATATAATTGTTTTTTTTTTAAATTCCTAATCTCCATAAGCAGTAAATGTCAGCTAAATGAGACCAGAGACCAAATCTCCTGCTTCCTTTATAGCCCACATTATCTGCATATAAGGACACAAGGATGTCACAACACAAAACACACAAAAGCTTACTTCAGTGAAAAACTGTAAATGAGCAAATAAATAGATTTACTAGTCACTATAGTCAAGGAATCATGCACATAATTTGTTACTAATACACAAGAAACTTGTATGTAGAGTCATTGCTATTTTAAAAATACAAACTATTTTAAAAAATAATTTCATGTTTAGAACAGAAATTAACATCTGATCTCAAATTTTCACTTTTATCCATGTAGATCGTCTTTCAAACCTACTGGGCAGGTTGAAATACATGCAAAATCAATTCTTGGGCATGCTGAAGCTTTTTACTGGTAAGTCTCACAACACAGTTATTTTTGGATCAGCATCAGAAGTTTGGGGATATTATCTGACTTTCAAACAACTTAGATAATAGGTGGCGAACATTGCAGATCTTGTTTCTTATCAACTCTGCCCCAAATTAAAATACCAGGAATGCAATAATATTTTCCTCTGAGTCATGTATTTTTCCACTAGCTTAAGAATCTTTTTATTTTTTATTTTATTTTTTTAATTCTGCAGCTCAAGGTATCTGACAAAAAAATTTCTTTGAATCTGCACTTGATTATTAGTCTCACTTACTCCATGCAACAGCAAGGATCCTGTTTTCTTGGAAATATTTGAGACAGCCTCATGGTGAGCTATAAAGTTATTAATGTTGCTTGATATTTGCTTTGACAGCTGCTCTGTACTCTCTTTAATCATCTTCATCATGGTCTGTAGCTCTTTTTTCCCTCCATTTCACTTATGCCTATGTTGCTTACAGAGGATGATGCACGCAGAAAACCTGATAAATTCCCTTTCGTTTCACATTCCCCCTGATTTTTCTATTCTACAAATTTAACTTCATTTCTTCATTCTTACATTTATTTCTTTAATAAATATGTATTCAACATCTACCATATGCAAGATCCCGGGTGAGGAGATATTACAGAGATGTTATATAAAAACATAATTTATGCTTTTAATAAATGTAATACATTAACAAATGTAATACATTAACAGATGTATTAATTTACATACTTAGCCTGGCTAAGACAGACTAACAACAGCGTAGTAGCCTGTGACAAGACCCATAATACAGAGGCTAAGAGTGTGGGTTTTGGAGTCAAGCAGATGTTGATTTGAAAATCGATTTCACAACTTACTAGCTAAATGACGCTGGTAAGTATGAGATACTAAGCTACTTAATACCTTCCCATTTATCCTCAAGCTTTAGTTTTTTTTATCTGTAAAGTGGGAATAATATTATACCTTCTTTAATGAGGATTAAAAATTGTGAGGCCTAGGTCGTAGTTAAGGTTTTAATAAATGACAACAGCAATTATGGTGAAAGGAGTGTTAGTAACTATGGTAATAATAATAGCTATAAGAAAATTAGTTAAATAATAAGGCGAGGTGCATGATAAGTAGAGATTTAGAAATCATGGAAAGGGAAACTAGTAGTATGGTGGAGGGGAGCAATGATTGTCTTGAGCCTTCACAGTTGAATATTTTGCCTAATATGGTGTGTATGTAGCTAACTGGAGAGACTGGAAGGAAACTGTTCTTACCATCAACGAGTAACCTCAAAGTAAATGCCCTAAGCCAGGAGCATAGCATATATTGCCTCATTTATTTTAATCCTTATATCAACCCGATAAGCTATGTACCCCCCTGCCCCTGCTTTAGTCACCATTTTATAGATGAAACAACTGAGGCACAGAGCGGCTAAGTCACTCATTCCAGCCTCAGCTAGGAATACGTGGAACAAGGATATTAACACAGATTAGCTTTCCAACAGAATACAGTAATCCCCCTTTATCCGCAGTTTTGCTTTCCAAAGTTTCAGTTATCTGCAGTCAACCACAGTCTGAAAATATTAAATGAAAAATTCCCAAAATAAACAATTTATATATTTTAAATTGCACAGTTCTGAGTAGCATAATGAAATCCTGCACAGTCCTGCTGCTTCCCACCCAGGACCAGAATCCAGTGTCCAGTGCACCTGGCCTGTTAGTCACTTAGTGGCTAAGTTATCAGATCAACTGTCACTGTATAATGGCGCTTGTGCTCAAGTCACCCTTATTTTACTTAATAATGGCCCCAAAGCATAAGAATAGTGATGCTGGCAATTCAGATATTCTCTTATGTGCCTAATTTACAAATTAAACTTTATCCTAGGATGTATTGATATGTATTAAAAAAAAAAAGTATATATAGGGTTTGGTTCTGTTTGCGGTTTCAGGCTCCACTGGGGTGTCTTCGAACGTATTCCCCTTGGATAAGGGGGGACTACTGTACAGGCTTTATAAGGAGAAAGTACCTTCAGTTTAGCTCACATTATGGTCTAGTGCACAGTGTAGTCCCTGGCACCTGCTAGATTATGGAATGAACTGTTCAACATTCATGTTTGTTCAACAATCCATGCTGATTCGTTTTAGGGGTTGAGCCCTGATGACAGAGGTAGAGTCTCTGTGCTTTGCATGGTAAGTAGTAGAGATTTTGAGGAGGGAACTAGGAATCTGTGTTGCTCATAGCAAATTGGAGAGGCAGATGCTGGCTGGGAAAAGTGACAGAGAAGATTTTTCTGTGTATGTAGAAGACAAGAAATGAAGCTTCACAGTAGGCAGGTAGTAATGGAAATGAACAGATTTGAGTAGATGGGGAGAGAGTGATTTTTTTTTTTTTAACCTGGATGACTATGAGTAACAGTGCTGTTAAAATAGCATGTACTGTTTTAAAACAACAACAGAAAGGAATGCAGGCAAGATGGAAAAAAAAAGAATTATTGTGGGCTGGAAAGTAAGGCATTTTGGATTTTAACCTGGTGTCTTTTGAGTAGTTGGGAAAATATCTAAATATTCAGGAAGTATTTGGAAATGTATTAGAGCTCAGGAGTATAGTAAGGTTGTAAATACAAATCTGAAAGTTTCTAGTATTGAGGCAATATTTGTAAAATGAAATGATGGAATTTCTAAGGGAGCTTGCATTTTATTGTAAAGGCTAATTTTTAATTCCTTCTGGTTAAGTCATATCTCAGAAGAGGTATAATAACAGGAAAGTCTTAGCTGAACTTTGTTCCTTGGTTAAAAACAAGCCATGAAATTCAAATGTGCTTGTGAAATGCAAAAACATTTCATTTACTCATGAGCACTAAAAACCAAGTCTGAATCTCTTATTTAAACAGATAATTAGCTCCGGAAATAATAGTTTAAGCAAGCTAATTAATGAACTTTAAAATTTTCCTTTTCTGCTGAGGACTTCAGCTTTATTCAGGCTTCAGATTTCACACACACAAAATATTGAATACACTCTGATTTTGCCAATATGAAAAGAAGGCTACTCTCTAAGTA
This sequence comes from Balaenoptera musculus, assembly GCF_009873245.2. Classification (NCBI taxonomy): domain Eukaryota; kingdom Metazoa; phylum Chordata; class Mammalia; order Artiodactyla; family Balaenopteridae; genus Balaenoptera; species Balaenoptera musculus. Next base: position 93,214,132 of record NC_045788.1, read on the forward strand.
TCACAAATGAAAGTTCAAGGGTTCACTGTCTTTGCCATTGCCAGAATTTTCTCTTTCTATAATGATATGCGAGCTTATCAAGGAAAATTCCTGCTAGCCAGCTCCAGGCTTTGCTCTTTCACAATATTCCTGGTAAAGGGAATCAACATCTCAAATGAGATGCAGCATTTCGCCTCTTAGGGAACAGATGTGCTGCTGTTTGCATGGCTTCCAGGGGTTCTGCCAACTAGTGGGCCTTAGGATGGAAAATAACACTGGAAGCTCCTTAAGCCACTTGCTGGGAGTCAGGCTTCGTGCTGCTGCTCCATGTACGGCAGCTTTTACTGTGTGTAGTTATATTTCAGGAACCATAATTATCCTGGAAACTTAATAGAATCTGTTAAACGAGCTGTGTTCAAACAGAATTAGGTGAGAGCTTTAGCTCTAACTGAGATTTCCAGAGATAATTTTCGGGTATCGAAAGTGAGTAATTACAAACTAAATATATCATTGCATTCTTCATTATAATAGTGAGGGATAATACATCAAGAAAATTTTATGGTATTATGTGTTTTAAAAATGGTTATGGAGAAATATTTTTATATTTTTCATAAAAATTTAATGTGAAAGGGTAACACTTTTAGTGATTATAATCCCAACTCCTCTATTTTTATTGTCATTAAGCACTTAATTGGGAATTATGGATTTAAATTTTTTTGTTTTTAGTAAAGTACTACCTAAAGACAGTGAAAAACGGAAAACCTGATGTCTTTTTTTTTTTTTAATAAATTTATTTATTTATTTATTTTTGGCTGCGTTGGGTCTTTGTTGCTGCACACGGGCTTCCTCCAGTTGCGGCGAGCGGGGGCTACTCTTCGTTGCGGTGCGCCGGCTTCTCATTGCCGTGGCTCTCTTGTTGCAGAGCACGGGCTCTAGGCACATGGGCCTTAGTAGCTGCAGCACGCAGGCTCAGTAGTTGCGGCATACGGGCCCTAGAGAGTGCAGGCTTCAGCAGTTGTGGCTCGCGGGCTCTAGAGCACAGGCTCAGTGCTTGCGGCACACAGGCTTAGTTGGTCCGCGGCACGTGGGATCTTCCCAGACCAGGGCTCGAACCCGTGGCCCCTGCATTGGCAGGCAGATTCTTAACCATTGTGCCACCAGGGAAGCCCCAAACCTGATGTCTTATGTGAAGTTCCTAGGGACTGTTCAGAAGCCACACACAATTATTCACAGGAAATCAGAGATCACCAGAACTGACTCAGTGACTTTAACATAATGCCTCTGGCAAATACTTCCAAAGCACAAACACAGGTTTATCCTGAACATGTGGCAACAGGTTCTGCTTTATTGGCTCAACATGCATTAAGACTTTGCAGTTCTCAGTGATAGCCTTGTGCATTATCTTACCCAGTGTTTTCCTAATTAATTTTCATTGTGCTGCTCAGTAGCTAATTAATTTGAATAAAAGATAAGCTGCCGAGGGTTTACTTTAACTTGGACAGGCTGACTGATAAGGCTGGAGATACTAGTCAGCATCTCATTCGGTAGAGGAAGCCAGAACAGCCTCGGCCAGACTGTCCAGACCCCCTTACTCTCTTCTAGAAATGTCTCAACATATGGTAGGAATGGTGACGACCCACTCATTTTTCAGCCTTTTTGAAACGGATGCTCTTCATGCCCACTAAGGATGCATATTAAAAGATTGTTCAACGATTAATAGTTGAATGGCTAGAAAGGGTACATAAGAACACAGAGATACCCTTTTTGTTTTCTTTATCCTTGCCTTTCTATATGTTCTAATCAAATTAACTAAGTTTTATGGTCTGTATTTATTCATTGATAAAAATGCATGGGAAACCTTTTTTTGTACTCTTAATCAATACACAGTTTGTTAGTACTACTAGTCATGCCACTTCTACTAGTGTGGGCCAAGAATATAATGTTAACCTTCTGCCCTTAAAATCCCTCTGATAATCACTGGGAGAAAGCCAGTGGATCTGGACTTAAGTAGAGCTTCTGTTCTTCTTTACCCTGCCCTTTCCCCAGCCCTCCCCCAATGAAGGAGCTAATCTGTGCACAGAGCTGCTAGATATTTCTCATTCAGTCAGCATTCTGCCAGTGCAGTTACGACAAAAACACCAGTACAATGAACAATGACAATAGCTTCCTCCCAGAATTTTCAATTAAAGATTGTGAAGACAAACTCTTCCCATGAGAATTTGACCAATGGAATGTCATCAGGAAGAAGAAAAGAAATAAGAGACAAGTAAATCAAATTTATTTGGAAAAAAAATTAATGAAAAAACAGATGTTTGAAAGAAGTACCAATAAAAGGAAACAACTCTCCCCCAAGAAGACTTACTAGTATTTCTGATATATCTATTTTTAAGAAACATTCCTTCCTGCCACCTAATTTTGAGAACAGTAGCCAGAGTAAAAGTTCACATGAGAGGTTCTAGAAGTAAAGAATTAAATGAGAAATATCTTTATAAGAGGTAAGCTTCATTTAGGCTTCATTTGGGATGAGAAAGGCCTATGCTTAGCTTCTAACTCTAATACTTGTTATTAAACACAATTGTTTGGAATGATTTTCTAGAACCATTCTGCTCCATTAGGTCCTAAAATATACTATGTGTCATGCAAGCATATTTGTTTTCAGAGTCCCTTTTCTGAAATCATCTTCCCAGTGTTCTGCCCATGTTCATTTCCACCAATATACTGCAGTTTATAAAATATTACCTAGCATGAATAAAGTGACTGTCAAACTATCAATGCCTGCAACCTAAGATAAGATTTGTGTAATATACCCCATGGGGTTTAAGTTAGGCATATACATCTCAAAATAGCTCCCTGATGTTTATAGTTCTTTCTCACCCAGAAACCTAAAACATTAAGAAATGTAGAAATGTAGAGTAACAATGTCATGTATGGCCAGCAATTTACCATTAGATTGGCCTGTGGGCTGGGAAAGTCAATTGATGTGTTTTGATACACAGCGTTTATAATCTGAATGAATTTGTCATGATCCTGCTCTCAGGTTTTCAGATTTAGAATCCTGATTGATTTAGCATACTGAGCATGGGTTGCTTTCAGGGTTAGTCTCACATTCAATAAAGTCACAGAGACTGATGTATAAAATCAGAATGCCAATGTCTTATTTTACAATAAGAATTCAAACCATCACACAGACTGTAATACTTTTATCAGTGTAACCACATCTGTCCCTGAAAGTAGATCCTATTAGAAAGCAAATTACATTCAGAAATTTGCTTGGTGTGCACAGTATTAAGCCACAGGCCTTTAATACAATTATGTCTTAATTCTGGTTTTGAAAAAGCATTCATTGTTTAAGAACACACCCTCTTCTGGATCAGAAGAGTGTTTGGACAGGGACTGCCAATGTTTTTCCAAGTGTCTCTCTTTTCCTTGCTTCCAAGACTGACAACCACCTCTGAATGACACATTTTTTCCCTGATATGTTAATATATTCAATCAAGTTACAGTTTGCTTTAAAAGTTTGGGAGCCATCTTTTATTTTTATGATGACTTTGCTGATCTTTTCTCCTATCCAGAATATATTGAATTAACTTTTAGCTCAGAGGGCAGTCTTAATCCCTTTATTTCCAGGTTCTTAAGAATATCTGTATGAAAACTCATAGTTAAACTCCAAAACAAAAATAATTATTTCAATAAATACATAAATTTATGTACTTACTACCTTTTTATAAACACTGTCCCTGAAAGATGCTATTCTGTGTGACTCATAAAACAGGGACTTTCTTTATTATTATCTCTCCAGTGCCAACTTTAATATAAGCTCATGGTAAGCACTGAATTGAAATTTATTGAATAAATTAATTTTAGTATTAATTTTATTAACTGGGTACTGAAAGCAATAGCTTTCTTATCTCCCTCATAATTAATTAATACTTATTAAAGTACAAGTATACTTAAATATGTAAAAAAAAGCAGACCCTGTCATAATTGTAGCCTAAGTAAACCTCATACTAAGTTTTGCCATGTGTCATATTTTCTTGGAAGTATCTGACATCCTGTCGTGAAGAAAAAAAATTATCCTAAACAACAAAGGACAGAATCAGTGCTTATTATTGATAGTAATTCACATCTCTGAAATTGTTTTCTGATTTAGTTAAGCCCCTTATTTATTTAAGTTCATTACATTTATTTTATTTGGCCCATCCAGGTTTAAGCTTCTTGAATGTAGGAATGGTGACTTTATTATTTTTTTTGGAGTGGGGGCAGGGTGTGTTCCACAGTTCGAAATATAGTACTGGGGATAAAGAATATTGCCAAAAATAGTTTCTTATTTAACTGAATCTTCTATTTTTGACTTATAATTTATCCAGTGGGCTTTCTAACATGAGTTCTTTGAGATAAGAGTGGTTGGACAAACCTGCTACTGTACCTTATTTTAGGGAAACCACAGGACCCAATGTAAGAGTACAACCACAGACTAGACATTGAGAGATGCTCCATCTATTCTGTTTTGAATTTGGTGTGGCCTGAGTCTATTCCATTAACTTCACACTACTCCATACCTTAGAAAACCAATCAGGGCATTTATATATGTGTATATAGAACCTTGAATGTACAGTGAATTTTGGATAAAGTTTTTATACTTTGTCTTATCTCCCATCTTCCTCCTATCACATAAAAAATGGATAAATGAAGAGAAAATAAAAGTGTTGTAAATGTGTAATCTTTCACAACGGTAAGGGCAGAAGGCTGACTGTGACAGATGGGTAAAACATATCTTAACCTCTTCAATCAAGGAGTACATTTTTTCATATTTTTCATTGTCTTCAAATTGTAACTTTATTCAGTATTTAGAATTGAACTTTATTCAATTCTTAGCTAGTTAATCAGTTTTCTTTGGAAGAAACCTTCAGTCAAAAGGCATATATAAAATGGATCAATATTAAGATGATAGGTCTGGCTGTTAATTAATTGATCATCTTCACAAGCATTAATAATATGCTCTATTGGATTGGTGTAATTCCTTCATGAATATACATGGGAATATGTAGTTCCGTACATATGAGTCATGTTTTAATTGATTATGTTTAATGTCATGAGAAATATAACCTCTTACTCTGAAACAAATGCCTATTTCTAAGTAAAAGCTCTCCATAGGCAATGTTATTTGCTATTGATAATCACGTTTTGCTACTGATTGTAAATAGAGCTTTGGAGAACATATGTTACAAACTGTGTATAAGATTTAGACAATTTCCTTTGCTGCAATTCCTGCCATCTACAGTCTAGACATTATTATAATTTCCTGTTATAAAGTTCTTGAAAATTCTTCTAGTTTTTTGAACGAAAATGTTAGAATATGTATATTGTTTTACTGTTTTTTTCTTAATAATACATTGAACTTCCTTTTGCCTGATATTATTTATTGCTATTTTTAATAATGTGCTAATCTCTATTTCTTTTCTAATACTTTAATAAGATGAAGCCACCAAGGACTAGATATTAAAGATCAAAGTCAGAACTGGAGTGGAAAGAAAAGATGTAGAATATAAATGAAAGTACACTTGCACCTCTATCAAAGTTTTTGATCTCTAGGGTAAATGTATAAAATACTCCAGTTGCTATAAAAATACGTAACAAACAATGAGGTGTTGTTTTTGTTTTTTGTTTTTTTAACAGTGTAAAAGAAGAAATTGAGCTAGGATTGGAATAGGAAAAGAGTGAGTACATTTAAGTCTGAAATGATAAAATTACATATCTCTATCCATCTTTGCATACACATATATAAGTATAGGCATGTACATACACATGTATTTACACAAATATTGCTTTTTGCTATAGCTTATCTTTGTGATTTAGGCAGTATAAATGAGAAGGTCACCCACACTGAGCTTCAGTGGTAGTACAACTTAGAAAGTTTCATTTCTTGTAATTAAGGGGAATGAAAATCTATTTTGTTTAGGAGTTTTAGGGGAGTTTGATAAGGAGATTAAGTTTCCCTAACATTTCACTCAAGAATTATAGTCATAAATAACTTGGGAATCTAAATTTTATGTAGATTTTTTTAAAATATGACTTTTGGAAACTGTTTTCTGAAGGCAGGAATTCATGTGTGTAACCTGTGTTCTTCTGAATTCCTCTGCATTTATTTTTTCTATGATGGTTGTATGTATTAAAATGAATTTATGATAATCTCCTTTTCCCATTACCTTTCTTTTTTTTTTTTTAAGATTTTTTTGATGTGGACCATTTTTAAAGTCTTTATTGAATTTGTTACAATATTGCTTCTGTTTTATGTTTTGGTTTTTTGGCCCCAAGGCATGTGGGATCTTAGTTCCCTGACCAAGGATTGAACCCGCACCCCCTGCTTTGGAAGGCAAAGTCTTAACCACTGGACTACCAGGAAAGTCCCCCTTTTCCATTACCTTTCTTTCTTCATGGATGGAGGGAGATTTACTTCTTATCAATAGTGATTTAGATGCTTTCACAAGAACCAAACTGGTCTCTCTAGAAATCCAGAATCCTGATTATCCTGTGACTCATCTGGGATGAGAGAAGATATAAATGGATAGTTGGTCCATTATTTTCCTAACTAGAATAGTTCCAGATGGCTCCTCAGACAAACATGGTCATGATCAACATCAGTTTAATCTTCCTTCTGACTTAAGCAAAGTGATCTGTGAAAAGCTTTAGAAATGAATTTTTTATAGAAGTATGAAAATTATAAAATTATATATATGTGTGCATTTCACATGAAAATTAATGCTCATAATGAAACTTTTTAATATTCAACAAATTATGAGTAAAGAATATAGTTTGTCTCAAGAGCATAATTCCCTATAAATCAGTTCACATAAAGAAACATTCAGGAAGCTATTTTATAACCTTAGCTAATAATGACCAATTTTAGAAGAATGAACTTAAAAGTAAAAATTAGTAATTAACGTGTAGATAATAAATAACACTTTAATGACATTCTGACTTTCGTATATAACAACTGGTAGAGATTTTGGTTTTTTCTTGCCCTTTCTTCCTCCCTTCCTTCTTTCCTTCCCTTCCTTCCTTCCTCCCTTCCTTTTGTTCTTTCTTCTCTCCTCCTCCTTCTCTTCCTCCTTCTTATTTTGTCAAGTCCTATTACATAAGACTGCAACTATAAAAGGGATAATTAGGAAGCTCCATGAAGATATGTTCCATTTATTATGAGATTTCTTCCTAATCCCATTAATATATAGTATTTTCACTTTGAAGTAAATGAAATATACATGCCAAAAAAAATAATCGTCCCATGCATTAGATCTGAAACTGTAAACATGCGAGAGGAAAACAGTGGGAAAAAAACTCCTTGACATTGATCTTGGCAATGATTTTTTGACATGAAAAGCAAAGACAATATATCAAAAATAAACAAGTGTGATTACATTAACTCAGAAGTTTCTGCACAACATAGGAAACCATTAACAAAATGAAAAGGCAAACTATGGAATTAGAGAAAATATTTTCCAATAATATCTGGTAAGGGGTTAATATCCAAAACATATGAAGAAATCACAAAACTCAATAGCAAAAAAAAAAATCAGATTAAAAAATGGGCAGAGTACTTGAATAGACATTTTTCAAAGAAGACATACAAATGGCCAACAGGTACATGAAAAGATGCTCAGCATCACTAGTCATCATGGAAATGCAAACCAAAACCACAAAGATGTCATATCACACCTGTTAGAATGACAATTATCAAAAAGACAAGAGATAACAAATGCTGATGCAAATGTGGAGAAAGGGGAACCCTTGTACACTGTTGGTGGGAATGTAAACTTGTACAGTCACTATGGAAAACAGTATGGAGTTTCCTCAAAAAAGTTAAAAACAGAACTATCATATGATCCAACAATCCCACTTCTGGGTATATATCCAAAGGTAATGAAATCAGGACTCGGAGAGATATCTGCACTCCCATGTTCATTGCAGCATTATTCACAGTAGCCAAGATATGGAAACAACCTAAGTGTCCATCACAGATGAATGGATAAATATGTGGTACATATATGTAATGGGATATTATTGTGCCATGAAAAAGAAGGTACTACTGCCAATTGAGACAATTTGAGTGAAACTTGAGGGTATTATGTTAAGTGAAATAAGCCAGAGAGAGAAAGACAAGTGCTGTACAGTATAACTTATATGTGAAATCTTTTAGAAAAAAGTCAAAGTCATAGAAACAGAGTAGAAAAGTGGTTGCCAGGGGCAGGGGATAGGTGAAATAAGGAGGGGTTGGTAAAAAGGTATAAACTTCCAGGTATAAGATCAATAAGATCTTAGGATCTAATGTATAACATGGTCACTATAGTTGATAACACTGTATTGTATAATTGAGATTTACTAAGAGAGTTCTCACCAAAAAATAAAAAGTAAATATGTGAGGTGGTGGATGTGTTAATTACCTAGATGGAAGGAATATTTTCACAACATATACATATATCAAAATCATTACATGTACACTTTAAATATCTTACTATTTTATGTGTCAATTACACCTTAATAAAGCTGAACAAAAAAGAAAATACTATTGATCAGCCCATTTGAAGAAAAATTTTCATTAGCTGGATAAACCAATCTTCAAATGAGTTGATCAACTTTTCTGAAATACATAAAAACTTAAGGAATAATCAAAATTAAATATAAAGTTGCTTCAAAAATTATTTATTCTTTATGAGAATATTAAGCTACTTGTTTTTGAAAAATGTGTTCAAAGAAGCTCATGAGGATTTTTGATTCAAGGAATACAGGAAAGCAGGCAGTTGTAATGAGACTATTATAAGGAATATGAATATTTATTCTGCTTGTTTAACTCGCAGGAAACAATCCAACAATCCAACAATTTTCCTTAAATTCTGAGTCCTAAAAATTCTTTTGTAGATATGCATATATATTCTTAGTCTCCACATGGGTAAGTAATATTCATTCATTTTTCAATTTTATTTTTCTTATTTCTTTGCCTCCATTTAGTTTAAAAACTTTCAGAAAACAAATACTTGTCATTTTATCATATACCTTCTTAAAAAATGATGGTAGTGGAATTGCTGTCTGTTCATTTAAATGTGCACATTTTATATTAATGTCATTATTGTGACTTTAAGGTGCCAAAAGTAAATCTATAAAAAACCAATTATCATTTCTAATAAATGCCCTCTAAACATTACAGCAAGTCTATTATTTCACTTAGGTAAGCATTTAATGAATGCTTATTATATACGTGACAGGCATTGGGTTATAAAGATAAGTAAAACATATTTTTCTCCCTATGCTCCAGCCTAAAGGAGAGGCTCAGAAATCTTTGGAATGAAGGAAGCCTCAAGGGGAAAATGAAGATTAAGAACAGAACAACTGGCACTCACTTCCGTCAAGTGGCCCTTAGAAAAATCTTCCAACCAAAGGCTCTCTGTAAAGGTTGCTGATTTTCTATAGATGTTGGCAGGACTAGTCACATAATCTGCAGGGGCAAGTGCAAAATAAAAATGGTGACCACCTGTTAAAAAATTCTTAAGAATTTCAAGATGGCAACAGCAGAGCACTGACCAAATGTGAGGCCTTCTATCGCATGTCCATGAAGCTGGCCGTGAGGTTAGATTTGCTCCTGCTAAATCTTTAGTTCCTGTTAGGATACTTTTGTTGCCTGATGCATTAATTTGATAAAAGTGTTTAGGTGTCTCTGGGGTTCAAAGAGCATAGATCATGACAGCATGGATTTCTGGCAATCTTTTAGCTGTATATGGTATAGATTAAAAATGAAAACTATGAACAAAAAATGAAAAAATCTATGGCTATCTTCTATTTTACTTTTTTGTAGGGTTTCACTGGAAATAGAGATCTAAGAATAACTGAGGTGTTTATTTTTACTTTATCATTCTTTCATTTGATAAGGAGTAAAGTGTAACATGGTAACTAGTGTTAAGGAATAAAACTGGAATACCAAAGGGGATTTCAGATATCTTTCACATACCTGTCAATAGCATCACTAATAAGTAAAATATTATTGGCAGATGATGCTTTTGAATTTTTCCTACAAGTAGACAGTATTATGTATGACTATATTTTTCCATAATTCAGTAAAGTCATCTGATTATATCATAACAGTGAAATATTGCTTTTCACACTTGCCTAGAACCAAGATTTTTCCATAGCTATTAAGGAGAGTGAGAAGAGATTATTTCCTCACCTGACTTGTGATTACATGTTTACATGTCTACCTACATATACTTAGGGATATACCAGATACCTACATTTATATGAGATACTAAAATATACAAGTTGATATGCTCTGTTGGTTTTATGACTTAGGAATGACTGGAAAATTTACAGAATGTGAAACCATTTAATAATAAACAAAAATTGAAATGCTGTTTGGCATCAATATTAATCATATGCATCTCACAATGAGGAAGTTTCTTAGGTTCTAGTAAGTAAAAGAAGTTGATATTTAGTTACTAATGCCTTTATGAATTTAAAGAAGTGCTCACAGAAATCATTTTATATAAATTGTGTTTAAAGGCTAATGACTTGTGAAGTCATAAGTTATACACGCATCTATAATCAGAATGATATGCATATAAAATAATAATTAATAAATATATTTTTATTATAAGTTTGGGCTGCATATCTTATTTAATTACTGAAACAGAGAATGCTTCCACTCCAATGTCAGAAGGTACAGCAAAGCACAATAAAGTGTTACACATATTGCAAATAAATTTCCTCCATACTGAATATGTTAAGATTTATTGTGATGTATTCCTAAGATCTGTTGGGAGTTGTATAATATAAATACACAATTTATGGCTGGGAAATAAAATGTAGGTTAAAAATACCATTATCTAGCAATGTAATTTGGAATTTGGCATCTAATTTATACATACACATGCACACACACACACTCACATGTGTAACCAAATCTGATAAAAGCTAAACTGTCATTTGATCTCTTGTTTTATTTACTGAGAATAAACTATCTCTTCATATATAATAAAAGCAATCAGATTTTTGTAAGTTTTTTTAAGCCACTGACCCATTCCATTCCTCTTTACCTGGTTCTGAACTGAGGGCAATTTGTTTCCGAATCTCTACCACTAGAAAAACAAGGTGAAATAAATGAATGAAGAAATAGTACTTAAGAATAAGCATTTTATGACACTAGTGTAAGTGGCAGCTCTGATAAGCCCTTTTCTCCACATACTCCTGAGTGGGCAGGAGAGTGAGGATGAGGCACTGGGGCAATGGCAAAAGGAGTCAGCTATGACTTGTTTTGTTAAGGTGATGTCTTGTGTCTTGGAATACATAACTAAGCATAATGTCAGTGAAGAGAGCTTTAGGAAAAACTGTGCTACTGAATTCAAACACTGGCTAAACAAACAAATGCAATAAATCTGCTCCATTTAATTTTGTGCTCAAATTTATTACATTTATGATGTTTTGAAATATAATTATATTTCACTAATAAAAAAATCAAGCCTTTCAAAACAGAAAATGTGTTATCCTATTTAGAAAGAAAATTTCTAGGAATAAATTGACTGTGAAAATATCTAATTTAAGCTTTAAAATGAGTGTATATACAGCATGTTAGTATTAAATTTCATAACTATTCTCTCTGTGAACATTTTTTTGCATTTCACAAACATAACATTTTATGTTTCAGGGTTTTCTTTCAATTATTTGTAATGCTAAATATATGCAAAATTAAAATATTAATAATTGCATTTCAGGTTACAGAAAAATCTTATGCATTTAAATTTTTTAAAAGTACAGTATGATTTTTTTGTATTTGAAAGAATTTAAAATTTGTTTACTTATAATCTTATCATATTGTTTTTAATATTCTTTAAACACATGACACAGATATTTACATACACACACACATACATACACACACACACATATAAACATACACAGTTTTTTTCAAAGTCACTCTACATATAATGACCACATAGAGTCCATGTTTTCTTTTTTAATAAATCAGAATATGGGGAGGCAAATTACTGTAGTAAGTGTAGTGGCATTCTTAATTCTTCTCTGCTAGAAAAGTGAATATACTGTGATTGTTCAGAGAATCCGTAATGAGATAGAGAGAGAGAGAGTCATAAACCTAAGAATGTACATAACTTCTCTGAAGGAATACTTTAAAATACTTAAGAAAGACAAAAATGTAGAATTGAGCAAACGATAAAACTTATTAAGTTTGTAGTTAGAAAGATTCAACATTACAAATGTGTCAATTCCCTTAACTTAAATTACAAATTCATCATGATCTCAGTAAAAATCCCTGGAAGAAGTACAATATAGGGGAGTTAGTCCTAACAGATATTGTATAATAAAATATCTGTAATTAAAGTAGTGTAGTTTTGCTGCATGAGGAGACAAACCAGAGAAACAGAATAGTATGCTTACAAATAGATTCAAGTCCGTTTAGAAATGTGTTATATAATCAAGTGGGGTATGTTAAATAAGTACAAAATTTTGCTTTTTAATAAATGTGAGTTATTCAACTATATAGCTATTTTAATCTAGGAAACCAACAGAAAATGTTCTAGCTAGAAGAAAAGCTCCATTAGATTAAATCAATTAGAAAATTAGGAAAAGAGGTGCATACAAGTAAATATTCAAAAATTTAGAGCTTTCTCTTTAACAACCAATGGGTCAAAGAAGAAATCAAAAGGAAATTTAAAAAATATCTTGAAACAAACAAAAACGGAGGCACAGGATACCAAAATTTAAGGGATAAAGCAAAAACAGTTCTAATAAGGACGTTTAAAGTGATAAATGCCTACATTAAGAAAAAAAAGATCTAAGATAAGCAGCCTAACTTTACGCCTCAAGTAACTAGAAAAAGGAACAGACTAAGCCCCAAGTCAGCAAAAGGAAGGAAATAACAAAGATCAATGCAGAAATAATAAAATAGAGACCAGAAAAACAACGGAAAAAATCAACAAAGCTAAAAGCTGATTCTTTGAAAGGATAAACAAAATGTACAAAACTTTAGCTGTACTGAGGAAAATAAAAAGAGAGAAGACTCAAGTAAATAAAATCAGAAATGAAAGCGGAGAGATTAAAATTGATACAACAGAAATACAAAGGATAATAAGAGACTACTATGAAAAATTATATGCCAACAAATTGAATAACCTATAAGAAATGGATAAATTCCTAGAAACATATAACCTACTGAGACTGAATCATGAAGAAATAGACTATCTGAACAGATCACTAGTGAATAAAAAGATTGAATCAGTAATAAAAAATACCTGCCAACAAAAAAAAGTCCAGGACTAGATGGTTTCACTAGTGAATTGTACCAAACATTTAAAGAATTAACACCAATCCTTCTCACACTCCTCTAAAAAATCCCAACTGATTTTATGAGGCCAACATTACACTGATACTAAAGCCAGATAAGGACACTACAAGAAAAAAAAAAAAGCTATGGGCTAATATTCCTGATAAATATAGATTCAAAAATTCTCACCAAAATCTAGCAAACCAAATTCCAGAGCACATTAGAAGCATCATACACCATGAGCAAGTGGCATTTATCCCTAGGACGCAAGAATTGTTCAACATATGCAAATCAATAAATGTGTTATACTACATTAATGAAATGAAAGACAAAAATCATATGATCATCTCAATAGATACAGAAAAAGCTCTGACAAAATTAAACATCCTCTCATGATAAAAAACTCTCAAGAAACTGGGTGTAAAAGAAATGTACCTCAACATAATAAAGGCCATATATGACAAAGTGAACATCATACTCTAACTAACATACTCAGCTAACATCATACTCAATGATGAAAGGTTAAAAGCTTTTGCTTCATGATTAGGAAGAAGACATCAGTGTCCATTCTTATCATTTTTTTTCAATATAGTACTGCAAGCCCTAGCCAAAGTAATTAGGTAAGTAAAAGAAATAAAAGACAAATTGATAAGGAAGAAGTAAACTTGTCTCTGTTTGCAGATGATATGATCTTATATATAGAAAATCTTAAATACTGCACTAAAAGGCCATTAGAAGTAATAAACAAATTCAGAAAATTTTCAGGATACAATATCAATATACAGAAATCAGTTGCATTTCTATACACTAACAATGAAATATTTGAAAGAGAAATAAAGAAAACAATCCCATTCATAGTACCATCTAAAACAATAAAATACTTAGGGATAAATTTAACCAAGACAATGAAAGATCTGTACACTGAAAACTATAAGACTTTTTTTTTTAAAGATTCATATGCTTCTGATTTTTTAAAGTGTGCATTGTTTTATTTTTATTTAAAGACCCCATTTTATTTTATTTTAACCTTTTGGCCATGCCACATGGCATGTGGGATCTCAGTTCCCTGACCAGGGATTGAACCCATGCACCCTGCACTGGAAACCTGGACTCTTAACCACTGGACCACCAGGGAAGTCCCCAAAACTATAAGACTTTGATGAAAGAAACTGAAGAACACACAAATAAATAGAAGGATAATTTGTGTTCATAGATCAGTTGAATTAATATTGTTTAAATGTCCATACTACCCAAAGCAACCTATAGATTCAGTGCAATCCTTATCAAACTTCCAATGACACTTTTTACAGAAATAGAAAAACAGTTCTAAAATTTGTATGAAATTTAAAAAAGACCCCCAATACCTAAAGTGATTCTGAGGAAAAGGAACACAACTGAAGGCATCACAATTCCTGATTTCAAACTATTTTACAAAACTACAGTAATCAAAGCAGTATGGTGCTGGCATAAAAACAGACACACAGACCAAAGGAACAGAATTGAGAGCCCAGACATAAACTCATGTACATGTGGTAAGATAATATTTGACAAGGAGGCCAAGAATACTCAATTGGGAAAGGATAGTCCTTTCAATAAGTGGTGCTGGGAAAACTGAATATTCAGGTGCAAAATAATAGAATTAAACTTCTATATTACACTACTCACAAGAGTGAATTTGAAGTGTATTAAAAACTTAAATATAAGACATGAAACTACAAAACTCCTAGAGGAAAATATTGGGAAAAAGCTCCTACATTGGTGTTGGCAACATTTTTTTTTTTTGTATATGACCCAAAAAGTACAAGCAACAAAATAAAAAATAAACAAGTGGGACTCTATCAAACTAAAAAGCTTCTGCATGCAAAATAAACAATCAAAAAAATTAAAAGGCAACCAATGGAATGGGAGAAAATATTTGCAAGTCATCTATCTGATAAGGGGTTAACATCCAAAATATAAAAGAAACACATAAAACTAATGGCAAAATAAGCAACAATTCGATTTTCAAATGGACAAAGGACCTAAATAGACATTTTCCCAAAGAAGACACACAGATGGCCAACAGGTACATGAAAAAAGATGCTCAACATTACAAGTCATTGGGGAAATTAAAATCTAAACTACAGTGAGATATCATGTCACACCTGTTAGAATAGCTATTATCAAAAAGACAAGCGATAACAAATGCTGATGAGAATGTGGAGAAAAGGGAACACTCGGGCACTGTTGATGGGAACGTAAGTTGGTGCAGCCACTATGGAAAACAGTATGGAGGTTCCCCCAAAAAATTAAAAGCAGAATTATCATATGATCCAGCAATCCTTTGGTATACATCTAAAGGAAAAGAAAATAGGATATTGAAGAGATATCTCCAATGTTAATTGCATCATTATTCACAATAGCCAAGATAAGGAAACAACCTGTCTATCTACAGATGAATGGAGAAATGCGATGTGATATTTTATATATATATATGTATATATATATGTGTGTGTGTGTGTGTGTGTATATATATATATATATATATATATATATACAAAACACCAGTGGCTGAGGGAGCAGGGAATGTAGGAGGTGTTGGTCAAAAGGCATAAACTTCCAGTTAAAGATAAATAAGTTCTGGGGATCTAATATACAGCATAGTGAATATAGTTAACAATATTGTACTATGTACTTGACAGTTGCTAAGAGAGTAGATCTTAAATGTTCTCACCAAAAAAAAAAAAAAAAAGGAAATTTTGTGAGGTGATGAAAGTGTTTTGATGATCATTTTGAAATATATATGTGTATCAAATCATCATGTTGTACAACTTAAACTTACACAATGTTAAATGTCAATTATATTTCAATAAAGCTTGAAGAAAAATAAAAATAAAAACTTCATACTAAACTGAACACTGAAAAATAAAATGGGAACATTGCTTTCATAATTTTGAAAAAATTATAACCTTTAAAGATTAAATTTAATAAGAGCCTAGGACCTATAGAGAAAGGTATAAAATTCTGTTGACAGAGAGAAAGGTAGTCTTAACAAGTGAATAGTGCCTGCTATGCTTACCAGTTTCTTGCATGTGAAAACAATATTATTGTGTAGTGATTCAACTAAATTTGATATATTCTACACATTTAAAACAATTCTAATTAAAATATCCTCTATCTTAAACAGCATTCATTCTTCTTAAAAGTTATACAGAAGAATAAATGCTTGTGAAGAGTTAAGAAATATGTGAAGAAATAGTGATGAATGGTTAGTGTCCTTTTTAGTTATCAGAACATAGCTCTAAAGTCAGTGACCTGTGGAACTGAGTATACAATCCAGAAATAGATTCCCTAAAATGACATTCTAATATATAAGGAATGTGATATTTCAATTCAGTGGGAAAAAGATAGCTTATTTAGAAATAAAATGATACCAGCTATCCATTTAAAAGACTGTAAAATTAGAGCACTATTTAAACCATTTACAAAATCAGTTCCAGATGATTTAAAACAGAAAACAAAAATCAGTGATGCATACGCTGGTAGAGAATGCTAAAACACAAAAGCCGTAAAAAACTGATATATTTAACCATGTAAACATGAAAAGCCTTTGTGTGGTAAAACATACCACACAAAGTCAATAAAAATGATAGATTTGAAAAAAATTTGCAACAAAGATACAGGTAAAGGTATGATATTTATAATATGAAAACTTACAGTCTATAAACAGATACATAAGTCAATGTAAAATTGGGCAAGGCATGTGAATACTGAATCACAGAAAATGGTCAAGCAACATAAAAAGTTGAATAAACTCACTAGAATTAAGGGAAATGCAATTGAAATGATGAGGTCTTTCTTTGTACCTTTTACATTGGAAAAAGTTTCAAATATATGCAGTTGGTGAGGCAGCGGAAAGTATACTATCATATATACTTGGTAGAAACTAAAATTTTACATCCTATTAGGAAAGTATTATTACAACATTCTTTAAGAAAAACAATGCTTATGCCTTCAACAGAGTAATCTACTCCTGGAAATCTATCTATCCTTCAGAAATAAATACACCAGTTGAAAATGTTATGTGTTCAAGGATATTTATTGTGGAAAAAAAAAAACTTGAGAAAATGACCAGTAACAAAGAAACGTTTAAATAAATTGTGTTATATGCCCACCATGAATATCATACTGCTATTAACAAGAATGAATTAGGACTCTAAGAGTTGACAGGCTGAGGGTGGGGATGTGTCAGATTTTGTAAGATATGAAGAAAAGTAAAATGCTCATCAAGAAAATGAAAAGGCAAGCTACTGAATGGGAGAAAATATCTGAAAGTCACACATCTGATAAGAGTTAATATCCAAAATACATAAAGAACTCACAGAACACATCAAAACCCCAAAACCCCCAAACAATCCAATAAAAAAATGTGCAGAGGATCTAAATTTACATTATTCTAAAGAAGACATACAGATGGCCAACAGGTACATAAAAAGATGCTCAGCATCACTAATCATCAGGGAAATGCAAATCAAAACCACAATAAAATATCAACTCACACCTGTTAGAATGGCTGTTATCAAAAATGACAAGAAATAAGTGTTGGCAAGGAAGTAGAGAAAACGGAACCTTTGTGCACAGTTGACTGGAATGTAAATGGTTGCAGCCACAAAATTTAAAAATAGAGCTATATAATATGATCCAGCAATTCCACTTCTGGGTATTTATCTGAAGAAAATGAAAACATTAAATTGAAAAGATATATGTACCCCCATGTTCATTGCAGCATCATTCACAATAGCCAAGCTATGAAAACAACCTTATCGTCCATCAATGGATGAATGGATAAAGAGTATATACATATACCATATATATCAATGTATAGCAATGCGTATTTTATATTCATACATATATATATATATATATATATATATATATATATATACACACAATGGAATACTATTCAGCCATAAAAAGAATGAAATCTTGCCAGATGTGACAATATGGATGGACCCTGAGGGCACTATGCAACGTGAAATAAGTCAGAGAGAGAGACAAATGCCATACAACTCATATGTGGCATTAAAAAACAACAACAACAAAACAAGCTCATAGATACAAAGGAAAGATTGATGTTGCCAGAGGCAGGAGGTGGTGGGTGGGAAAAATGGGTGAAGGAGGTCAAAAACTACAAACTTCCAGTTATAATTAAGTCATGGGGGATATGATATATAGCATGGTGACTATAGTTAATAACATTGCATTGCATATTTGAAAGTTGCTGAGAGAGTAGATTTTAAATGTCCTCAGTATAAAAAAAATTTTTTTGTAACTATGTATGGTAAAGGATTATTGTGGAGATAAGTTTGCAATATACATAAATATCAAATCATTATTTTGTACACCTGAAAATAATACAGTGTGATATGTCAGTTATACTCCGATAAAAACATAAATTAAAAAAGAAAAGAAAATGCAGAAAACTGTGTACAGAATAACTCCACTTTGAAAAGAGCAAATTGTGACAAAAACCCATATAGTTATACCATCTGTATCATAGATCTATATCATTTATATATATATATATATGTGTGTGTGTGTGTGTGTGCGTGTGTGTGATGAACCTGGGGCAAACCAAGGGAGGATACCCACTAAGTTATTAACGTGCGTTTTCTGGGAGAATTGGGAGTGGTATCACTCAGGTAAAGAGAGTGTCTAGTTAGTCATACTCTCATACAGTCATTTTGAGGGTAATACCAACATTTATGTGGAATGCACATCAAAAAATGAGTGTGAAATATTAAGTACAAAGCCAGACTTTGCTCAGTTTCATATTCTAGTTTGGTTCTGATCAACTGTCTTGATTTTTTCACATGATTTTTCAATTCCTGACCAAATAAAGGTACATTTTACTTAGCATCTAGAAACAACCACATATGGTTTAGGGCTATTTACTCTGAAATATCCTGTTAAAAAAGCCTTGATTTCTTTTTTATCTGCCTCAGGGCAGAATCTCATTAGTATCCTTCATAAAACCTAACTATATATCTATTTGCAGAGAAAAAACCCAAAACTTCTTCCACACAGGTCAATAAACTACAGATTTGTGTTAGTATCATAAACTCATATTTCTTTATTCCCACTTAGAAATATTTTTCTTGCTTCATTTTATTGGAAATTGTTAATTCTATATATGCCTTAGAATCTGTGGATAAAAACCGTAAGGGTATTCAGCTGAAATGCAAAGAATCCTTATATTCATTAGGGAAATGTCAGTATGAATGGACTTGGATATTTCTTTAACTAATTTCAATGCTTTGTCTGTATATTGAACATCTAAGAAACAAAAGACCAGACTTATTGTGTGACCAATCATGTCTCCCCAGTGCCCAGGAAGTTAAAGAAAAAAAATGTTTTTCAGGAAGCTATATTGTGCTAATGTAAAGCAATATATTTAACCAGATCCTGAATAAAGCAATGTGAGTTACATCCATGTATTACAGGTGAAAGAAAAAGAAATATTGTTATTTTAAGAGATAATCCTTGATTCCTCATAGGCAGGGAGCCGTTTTGTACAGGAAATAAATTTATAAGTACTGTTGAGTGTGGACTTAATCTCTGATGTATGGAAGGAAACAGAAAAAAAAGAGATACCTAAGTTCTCCAATTAATCGACAGAAATGTACAAAGATGAGAGAAGAGAGTAGACAGGTAGTTGGAGAATAAGAGAGAATAGATAACAAAACATAGCAGGAGGCTGCCAGTTTGGGAGAAGTCAACCAGTGAAAAATTCTATGTGTCAACCAGTGAAAAATTCTATGTGTTGGTAAAATCAAAGGGTGTATTCAAAGGGCTTTTAATGAAAAGCATACTTTACATCCCAGGACCACAATTGTTAGCTTTGTGACCTCTTCTTTAACTTTGTGTGCTTCAGTTTCTTCAAGTGAAAAAAAAAATAGAAATCATTATAAAATCTACCTCCTGGGTTTGTTATGAGAATCAAATGAGCTAAAACACATGAATCACTTATGCTGATGCATTGTAGATGTCATATGGGTTGGGTTTTACTGTTTTTGTTTGTTTATTTAAAACTGTTGATGTTGTTGCATGTAACACCTTGCATTACTTCTAAATTTCCAGTAAAATCTGCTGCAAACATAAATGAATTGTGTGACTAGTTGGGTGGGGATAGCAAATCAAAAAAGGAGCTGCATAACTTGGCTTTATTGGCTTTATGCCAGAGACAATAGCATAACTGAAACATGAATAGTAACATTTAATCAGTCAGAGACTCCAGAGCTAGAATTGACCCTGCTAATATAAGCTGTTGGTAATTTATAGACATTTGGAGGAAAGCTTTGGACTACCCACCCTATAACATAAGATGGAGATACAAGCCAATTTGTTGAAAACTTCAAAGAAAGGATTTTTTTGAGTAAAAATTACACAATTTCTTTATTAAAGTTATTCATTCAGCTTATTCAAGAAACATATTGAGAATTTAATATGTTCAGGTACAGTGTTAAGCACTAGGCATTTATTTAATTCCTGCCTTCAAAGATCTCAAATTTAATGAGAAAGAAAGATAGAAAAAAATTGCAATAAACTGTGATAAATTTTTAATTTAGAAGTATTCAGCTAGCAATATACTTCCTACTATAGCAAGCAAAATCAGACCAAATGACAAGATGATAATGACATACTTATATTCAATATTAATTATATTGCATAATTATTATTCACATATTTTATTGCAAATTATTTAGCAGAAATAAAAAATAGAACAACACGAGTTATAATAAACAAAACCAAGAGACGGTTCTTTTAAAAGTTTTGTAATGTAAACTTTTCGAAATATTGTTTTTTGTTCACAACAAAGTAGACTATGAAGAATTATGATTTTATGACTTTAAAAAATGGTTTTAAAAAAGAAACATAACTGTAGATACACTATCAATTTAAAACTCACAATTGAAGTCTATGAACAAGTTATAAGAACAAATATAAAAACTCAGAAAACTTTATAAATCTTTAAATTACCAGAAAAAAAATTTAATAGAATAAAAGTTTTATAGAAAATGAACCAATACTTAAAAATTGTCCTTTCCCCAGCCAAACACTTATAAATTAAATAAGATACAGAGGAGTAGTTTTAAAGTTAAATTTCACCAAACCACCAGGGGCAGATAAATTTCATTCATTTCATATACAATTTGCTATGAGAATTAATGGAGGTGACTCAATTCATTTTACAAGGCTAGTGTGTTCTCAGTACCCAAACTAAATAAGGAAAGCTTGAGAAAATAGAAATAGAGCCATTTTCACTTACAAACATAAATGCAAAAAACAATGAATACAGTATTAACAAATCATATACATAAAATAGGACAAAATAATAAAATAACAAACAATAAAAATCTTTCTCTTAGATTTAATTCTCAATTATGTATGTATACATGTATATTATATATTATATACATATGTTATATATATTAACATGATAATAGAGAGAGACTATAAGTTTAATTTTGGAATAAGATAGTTCATATTCAAAAAGATTATAAAAAGACATGAACAAAATTTTTATGAACTTTAAGTTATTACTTCTAAAGCCACCATAAATAAGCTTAAAAGAAAAAGAAACATGAGGTGAAAATGCTTTTAACAGATGTAACATATATATAATGGTACAGGAAGAATATTTTAATGTGCATAAAATTACAAATCCACAACAAAAATGAAACAGGATATTAAACATATATTAACAGGTCACTTAAAAATAGTTTATATGTGTTTTAAATAATTTACACAAATGTTTAACGTTAATGGAAATTAAGGAATTCAAATGAGAGAACTTATTAAGTTGTACAAGTTTAAATTTTGATTAAAAATAATGATTAGTAAGAGTGGGGAATATATTACTTTTATACAGTAAGAAAGTAAAGTGGTGCAGCCTCTTTGGAGGAAAATTTGTAAAAAAATGGAAATGCATAGATCCTAAGAATAATAATTTTCAGGACTTTTCCTAGGTAAATTTAAGTATATGTTGTGTAAAATTTAAACAACTAATCTAATTATTTGCAATGACATAACATAAGATATGATGTCAAAGTGCATCTGTATTAGAGAAGAACTACACAAACAGTGACATATATATGCCATGTGGAGTTTTTAAATAAAGTAGATATACATACCATCATTGATGTATTGCTAGGACATATTGTTGGGAGCAAAAGGAAGGTGCAGGTCAACAACAGTGTTATGCTATATTTAATGTAACACAAATGCCTCCCAAACACCTACAAAAGTGTATGTATGGAAAGTGATCTACAATATATGATATATTTGAATATAGCAAAATTTCTAAATGCATAGAGAAAGGCTGAGGGTAGTGACACTAAAGTGATATCACTGGCTACTATTCATAAGGAATGAGAGTTGAATATATATACAATATAATGTTTCAACATTGATAGAAGAAAAATGTTTTCATAGTTTACTTACATAAATAAAACATAAAAACTGGAGGACGTTCAAGATGGCAGAGGAGTAGGACATGGAGATCACTTTCCTCCCCACAAATATATCAAAAATACATCTACATGTGGAACAGATACTACAGCACACATACTGAATGCTGGCAGAAGACCTCAGACTTCCCAAAAGGCAAGAAACTCCCCACGTACCTGGGTACGTGCAAAAGGGCAAAAGAAAAAAGAAAAAACAGAGACAAAAGAATAAGGGCAGGACTTGCCCCTCTGGGACGGAGCTGTGAAGGAGGAAAAGTTTCCAAACACTAGGAAGCCCCTTGACTGGTGGAGATGGGGGTTGGGCAGGGGGGAAGCTTCGGAGCCACAGAGGAGAGCGCAGCAACAGTGGTGCAGAGGGAAAAGCAGAGGGATTCTCGCACAGAGGATCGGTGCCGACCAGCACTCACCAGCCTGAGAGGCTTGCCTGCTCACCTGCCGGGGCGGGTGGGGGATGGGAGCTGAGGCTTGGGCATCGGAGGTCAGATCCCAGGGAGAGGACTGGGGTTGGCTGTGTGAACACAACCTGAAGGGGGCTAGTGTGCCACAGCTAGCTGGGAGGGAGTCCGAGAAAACGTCTGGAACTGCCTCAGAGGCAAGAGACCATTGTTTCGGGGTGCACGAGGAGAAGGCATTCAGAGTACAGCCTAAACAAGCTCCAGAGACGGGCGTGAGCTGCAGCTATCAGCGTGGACACCAGAGATGGGCATGAAGTGCTAAGGCTGCTGCTGCAGCCACCAATAAGCCTGTGTGCAAGCACAGGTCACTAACCACACCTCCCCTCCCAGGAGCCTCTGCAGCCCAGCACTGTCAAGGTCCTGTGATCCAGGGACAACTTTCTTGGGAGAACACATGGTGTGCCTCAGGCTGTTGCAACGTCACGCTGGCCTCTGCCACCACAGGCTCATCCCGCATTCTGTACCTCTCTCTCCCCCCGGCCTGAGTGAGCCAGACGCCCCTAATCAGCTGCTACTATAACCCCGTCCTGTCTGGGTGGGGAACAGATGCCCTCAGGCGACCTACAGACAGAGGCAGAGCCAAATCCAAAGCTGAACCCCAGGAGCTGTGCGAACAAAGAAGAGAAAGGGAAATTTCTCTGTCCAGCATCAGGAGCAGTGGATTAAATCTCCACAATGAACTTATTGTACCCTGCATTTGTGGAATACCTGAATAGACAACGAATCATTCCAAAATTGAGGCAGTGGACTTTGGGAGCAATGGGAGACTTGGGGTTTGCTTTCTGTATCTAATTTGTTTCTGGTTTTATATTTAGTTTAGTTTAGTATTTAGAATTTATTATAATTGGTAGATTTGTTTATTGATTTTGTTGCTCTCTTCCCTTTAATATATATATATATTTTTCCTTTTTCTCTTTTTGTGAGTGTGTATGTGTATGTTTCTTTGTGTGATTTTGTCTGTATAGCTTTGCTTTTCCCATTTATCCTAGGGTTCTGTCTGTCCTTTTTTTTTTTTTTTTTTAGTATAGTTTTTCGTGTTTGTTATCATTGGCAAATTTCTTTATTGGCTTGGTTGCCGTCTTCTTTGTTTTTTTTTTTATTACTTTTTAAAAAAAAATAATATATATTTTTTTATTTTAATAACTTTATTTTATTTTTCTTTCTTTCTTGTCTTTTCTCACTTTTCTTCTGAGCCATGTGGCTGACAGGGCCGTAGTGCTCCAGGCGGGTGTCAGGCCTGAGCTTCTTTGGTAGGACGGCCGAGTTCATGACATTAGTCCACCAGAGACTTCCCAGCCCCACGTAATATCAAACAGCAAAAACTCTCTCAGAGATCTCCATCTCAATGTGAAGACCCAGCTCCACTCAACGACCAGCAAGCTACAGTGCTGTACATCCCAGGCCAAACAACCAGCAAGACAGGAACACAACCCCACCCATTAGCAGAGAAGCTCCCTAAAATCATAATAAGGTCACAGACACTCCAAAACACACCACTGGATGCAGTCCTACCCACCAGAAAGACAAGATCCAGCCTCATCCACCAGAACACAGGTACCAGTCCCATCCACCAGGAAGCCTACACAACCCACTGAACCAATCTTACCCACTGGGGGCAGACACCAAAAACAACAGGAACTACGAACATGCAGCCTGCGAAAAGAAGACCCTTAAATGTAGTAAGTTAAGCAAAATGAGAAGACAGAAAAATACACAGCAGATGAAGGAGCAAGGTAAAAACCCACCAGACCAAACAAATGAAGAGGAAATAGGCAGTTTACCTGGAAAACAATTCAGAGTAATGATAGTAAAGATGAATGAAACCTTGAAAATAGAATGGAGAAAATACAGAAATGATTAACAAGGACCTAGAAGAACTAAAGAACAAAGAAACAATGATGAACACACAATAAATGAAATTTAAAAATCTCTAGAAGGACTCAATAGCAGAATAACTGTGGAGAAGAATGGAGACGTGACCTGGAAGATAAAATAGTGGAAATAACTACTGCAGAGTAGAACAAAGAAAAAAGAATGAAAAGAATTGAGGACAGTCTCAGAGACCTCTAGGACAACATTAAATGCACCAACATTCAGATTATAGGGGTCTGAGAAGAAGAAGAGAAATAGAAAGGGACTGAGAAAATATTTCAAGAGATTATAGTTGAAAACTTTCCTAATATGGGAAAGGAAATAGTCAATCAACTCCAGGAAGTACAGAGAGTCCCATACAGGATAAATCCAAAGAGAAACAAGTCAAGACACATATTAATCAAACTATCAAAAATTAAATACAAAGATAAAATATTAAAAGCAGCAAGGGAAAAGCAACAAATAACATACAAGGGAATCCCCATAAGGTTAACAGCTGATCTTTCAGCAGAAAATCTGCAAGCTAGAAAGGAGTGGAATGACATATTTAAAGTGATGACAGGGAAAAAGCTACAACCTAGATTACACAATCCAGCAAGGACCTCATTCAGATTCAACTGAAATTAAAAGCTTTACAGACAAGCAAAAGCTAAGAGAATTCAGCAACACCAAACCAGCTTTACAACAAATGCCAAAGGAACTTCTCTAGTCAGGAAACACAAGAGAAGGAAAAGACCTACAATAAAAAACCCAAAGCAATTAAGAAAATGGTAATAGGAACATACATATCAATAATTACTTTAAATGTAAATGGATTAAATGCTCCAACCAAAAGACACAGACTGGCTGAATGGATACAAAAACAAGACCCATATATATGCTGTCTAAAAGACACCAACTTCAGACCTAGGGACACATACAGACTGAAAGTGAGGGGATGGAAAAAGATATTCCATGCAAATGGAAATCAAAAGAAAGCTGGAGTAGCAATTCTCATATCAGACAAAATAGACTTTAAAATAAAGACTGTTACAAGAGACAAAGAAGGACACTACATAATGATCAAGAGATCAATCCAAGAGGAAGATATAACAATTGTAACTACTTATGCAACCTAAATAGGAGCACCTCAATACATAAGGCAAATGCTAACAGCCATAAAAGGGGAAATTGACAGTAACACAATCATAGTAGGGGACTTTAACACCCCACTTTCATCAATGGACAGAACATCCAAAATGAACATAAATAAGGAAACACAAGCTTTAAATGATACATTAAACAAGATGGACTTAATTGATATTTATAGGAATTCCATCCAAAAACAACAGAATACACTTTCTTCTCAATTGCTCATGAACATTCTCCAGGACAGATTATATCTTGGGTCACAGATCAAGGCTTGGTAAATTTAAGAAAACTGAAATCATATCAAGTAACTTTTCTGAGCACAAGGCTATGAGACTAGATATCAATTACAGGAAAAAAATCTATAAAAAATACAAACATATGGAGGTTAAACAACACACTACTGAATAAACAAGATATCACTGAAGAAATCAAAGAGGAAATCAAAAAATACCTAGAAACAAATGACAATGAAAATATGATGACCCAAAACTTATGGGATGTAGGAAAAGCAGTTCTAAGAGGGAAGTTTATAGCAATACAATCCTATCTCAAGAAACAAGAAACAGCTCAACTAAACAACCTAACCTTACACCTAAAGCAATTAGAGAAAGAATAAAAAAAAAAAAAAAAGAAAAACAAAGTTAGCAAAAGGAAAGAAATCATAAAGATCAGATCAGAAATAAATGAAACAGAAATGAAGGAAACAATAGCAAGTATCAGTAAAACTAAAAGCTGGTTCTTTGAGAAGATAAACAAAACTGATAAACCATTAGGCAGACTCATCAAGAAAAAAAGGGAAAAGATTCAAATCAACAGAATTAGAAATGAAAAAGGATAAGTAACAACTGACACTGCAGAATTACAAAGGATCATGAGCGATTACTACAAGCAACCATATGCCAATAAAATGGACCACCAGGAAGAAATGGACAAATTATTAGAAAAGCACAACCTTCTGAGACTGCACCAGGAAGAAATAGAAAATAGAAACAGACCAGTCACAAGCACTGAGATTGAAACTGTGTTAAACATCTTCCAACAAACAAAAGCTCAGGACCAGATGGCTTCACAGGTGAATTCTATCAAACATTTAAAGAAGAGCTAACACCTATCCTTCTCAAACTCTTCCAAAATATAGCAGAGGGAGGAACACTCCCAAACTCATTCTACAAGGCCACCATCACCCTGATACCAAAACCAGACAAAGATATCACAAAAAAAGAAAACTATAGGCCAATATCATTGATGAACATAGATGCAAAAACCCTCAACAAAATACAAGCAAACAGAATCCGACAGCACATTAAAAGGATCATACACCATGATCAAGTGGGGCTTCTCCCAGGAATGCATGGATTCTTGAGTATATGCAAATCAATCAATGTGACACACCATATTAACAAATTGAAGGATAAAAACCATATGATCATCTCAATAGATGCAGAAAAAGCTTTCAGCAAAATTCAACACCCATTTATGATAAAAACCCTGCAGAAAGTAGGCATAGAGGGAACGTACCTCAACATAAGAAAGGCCACATATGAGAAAACCACAGCCAGCATTGAGCTCAATGGTGAAAAACTGAAACCATTTCCACTATGATCAGGAACAAGACAAGGTTGCCCACTCTCACCACTATTATTCAACATAGTTTTGCAAGTGTTAGCCACAGCAATCAGAGAAGAAAAAGAAATAAAAGGAATCCAAATCAGAAAAGAAGAAGTAAAATAGTTACTCTTTGCAGATGACATGATACTATACATAGAGAATCCCAAAGACGCTACCAGAAAACTACTAGAGCTATTCAATGAATTGGGTAAAGTAGCAGGATACAAAATTAATGCACAGAAATCTCTTGCATTCCGATACACAAATGATGAAAAATCTGAAGGAGAAATTAAGGAAACACTTCCATTTACCAATTCAACAAAAGAAATAAAATACCTAGGAATAAACCTACTTAAGGAGACAAAAGACCTGTATGCAGAAAACTATAAGACACTGATGAAAGAAAGTAAAGATGATACAAACAGATGGAGAGATATATCATGTTCTTGGATTGGAAGAATCAACATGTGAAATTGACTGTACTACACAAAGCAAATGACAGATTCAGAGCAATCCCTATCAAACTACCAATGGCACTTTTCACAGAACTAGAACAAAAAATTTCACAATTTCTATGGAAACACAAAAGACCCTGAATGCCCAAAGCAATCTTGAGAAAGAAAACGGAACTGGAGGAAACAGGCTCCCTGACTTCAACTATACTACAAAGCTACAGTAATCAAGACACTATGGTACTGGCACAAAAACAGAAATATAGATCAATGGAACAGGATAGAAAACGCAGAGATAAACCAACGCACATATGGTCATCTTATCTTTGATAAAGGAGGCAAGAATATACAATGGAGAAAAGACAGCCTCTTCAATAAGTGGTGCACGGAAAACTGAACAGCTACATGTAAAAGAATGAAATCAGAACACTTCCTAAAACCATACACAAAAATAAACTCAAAATGGATTAAAGACCTAAATGTAAGGCCAGACACTATCAAACTCTTAGAGGAAAACATAGGCAGAACACTCCATGACATAAGTCACAGCAAATCCTTTTTGACCCATCTCCTAGAGAAATGGAAATAAAAACAAAAATAAACAAATGGGACCTAATGAAACTTAAAAGCTTTTGCACAGCAAAGGAAACCATAAACAGTGCAAAAAAGCAACCTTCAGAATGGGAGAAAATAGTTGCAAATGAAGCAACTGACAAAGGATTAATGTCCAAAATATACAGGCAGCTCATGTAGCTCAATATCAAAAAAACAAACAACTCAATCCAAAAATGGGCGGAAGACCTAAATAGACATTTCTCCAGAGAAGATATACAGATTGCCAACAAACATCACTAATCATTAGAGAAATGCAAATCAAAACTACAATGAGGTATCACCTCAGACTACTCAGAATGGCTATCATCAAAAAATCTACAAAGAATAAATGCTGGAGAGGGTGTGGAGAAAAGGGAACCCTCTTGCACTGTTGATGGGAATGTAAATTGATACAGCCACTATGGAGAACAGTATGGAGGTTCCTTAAAAAACGAAAATAGAAGTACCATATGACCCAGCAATCCCAGTACTGGGCATATACCTTGAGAAAACCATAATTCAAGAAGAGTCATGTACCACAATGTTCATTGCAGCACTATTTACAATAGCCAGGACATGGAAGCAACCTAAGTGTCCATTGACAGATGAATGGATAAAGAAGATATGGCGCATATATACAATGGAATATTATTCAGCCATAAAAGAAACGAAAATGAGTTATTTGTAGTGAGGTGGATGGACATATAGACTGTTATATAGAGTGAAGTAAGTCAGAAAGAGAAAAACAAATACCATATGCTAACACATATATATGGAATCTAAAAAAAAGGGAAAAAATGGTTCTGAAGAACCTACAGGCAGGACAGGAATAAAGACAGAGACACAGCAAATGGACTTGAGGACACTGCGATGGGGAAGGGTAAGTTGGGACAAAGTAAGAGAGTGGCGTGGACATATATACACTACCAAATATAAAATAGATAGCTAGTGGAAAGCAGCCGCATAGCACAGGGAGATCAGCTCGGTGCTTTGTGACCACCTAGAGGGGTGGGATAGGGAGGGTGGGAGGGAGATGCAAGAGGGAGGGGATATGGGGATATATGTATGCATATAGCTGATTCACTTTGTTATGCAGTAGAAACTGGCACAACAATGTAAAGCAATTATGCTCCAATAAACATGTTAAAAATTAACCAAAAAAACAAGAAAACATAAAAATTTTGTGCTCCATCATAGACACACACGCACACCTGTGCATGCACACACAAAGTTTTGTGTGTGAGTTTTTTATACCTCTGCATCCCTACCTACAATGTCACAGGATTCCATATGTTCACAATAAAATACATATATGTATACATATTTATTCGACAAATATTTATTGAATGCATAGTATGTGCCAGACACTATTTTTGGCACCCCATATCAACAGAAAAATAAATAAAAAACCCCTGTCCTCATGAACCTTAACTTGTAATATTTAATATAAATGTTTGTGCAGGGAAACTGGCTTAAGAAGAGTTTATTAATTTGGATTTCAGTCAGAAGCTGAATTGTTTCTATTGCTAATGTGTAAGATATCATAGATGGTTTTTTCCCCTTTAATTTCAGAAAGTCATTTGATAGAAAATTTAGAAAGAATAAACAGGATTTTTTTACATCTAGGTTTGAAATTTTTGTTACTACCACTCTTTCCCCCACAATAAGACCACTTGTTTCTGCTATTCCAATCTTATAGAATCATTTTAGCATACAGCTGTTGTTCAGTAACCTTCTGTCTATTAAAACCATACATTATCTCATGTAAAGAGGTAGGAGAGAGGGAGGGAGAGAGGGAGGGAGGTAGAGAACATGTCTGTTACTTTTTGAGCCTATGAAATTTTCAAAAGAGAAGTTTAAGGAAACAAAAGGTGATATTGTGATGGTAGAGGTATTCCCATTAAACTCAACAACGTTTTATTACTGCATGTCTTTTTGAACATGAATTCTGGAGATTCTCATATGCTATGATGGGATAAAACTCCATGGATAAGAATCATTGATTTAGAGATTCTGCTTCTAAGTAGATAAAGCCAAATATGATCATAATAATTCTTATGTATATTGGATTCCTTACATATTATTTTCTCTAATGACAGTTATGTCACGGCATAATATTTTAAACCCAAATGCCTGCAAGAGTATGAGGACAAACATGTAAAGTAAGTAGATGAATAACTATGTTTATGAAAATAGGGGTTTGGAGGATTGTGTTGAAACAGAAAGTATATTTTCGATCTAAAAAAATATATATGTAAGCCCGGTTTTATTTTGACAAAACTTTTCTGAATATCAGTTCATTCTGCTCCCTCTTACTCTCAATATGTGACATTCGTAATCTACAGTCCCCTGCCTAGGGTGCCCCTTTTACCAATACAGGCAGATAATGAGGACTGTGTTCTCTGTTCTTACCAAGCAGAAGGCATATTGTATAGCAAAAAGCAAAGAGAAGTTTGATTTCTGTGACTTTTGTTTTCATAAGCTCTTACTGGAACTAAGAGGATTCAATTTCTAGAAAAAAATTTTTTTGAAAGAAGCAAGAGGAGACAGGGCTTGCCACTCTACCCCAAATCCCATTATAAATAAAGATCTGCTCGTCAAGGGGGAGAAGAAGTAGAAGGGGTAAGAGTGCTGTGTGAGAGATGGTACAGGATTAACTGTAATCCTTGCCTCACGCAGAATTTTGTGATAGTCAAAAGCAACGCATTTAGACAGGTATTACCATAGACAGCGTCATAGGATTTCCCATATCCCAGGTGTAGTAATGAAGCAGAAATGTCTACGGTCTCCAAAGAGTGATGAAGTACTATAAATATCATTCACTGGCTAAAGCATGGCCTAGGAGCAAGGCAGGTCTACCTTATACTGACATATCCTGACAGTCTAATAACAGAGACACCTTCAAATAATTAATTGTTACTATATGCATCTCCCAAAATCTAGCCACATTCCTTAGGAAGATAGGAGTGTGGGGTGGTGCTGAAAAGCCTGAAGTTAATGTTTCCTGGAAACCTCACAGGATGGGGTTTGAAATTTCACAAGTGAATTTCTGAAGTGAGAGACCACTCCTGAATGAGAAATCCCATCTATTTTTAACAGCATAAATAGAATTCATTCATTCTTAACTTTACAGAATGGGATTAAAATACACGTTAGTAAAATTTTGAATACTTCAGGGCATGTCTTAAACTGTAATTTTAAATTTTAGGCATTTGAATTTATGATATTACTCAATATTCAATTTAACATTCTTAATGAATTATTAATTTAAATATTAAAAATCTTCCATATTTTCTATATGCTTTAGGTACAATTTGAGAATTTTAAAGATTTTCATAAGGTGTATATCATGACAGTAAAAAGGTACTTATAGATGTATTTATAGTAACATTCCTATTTACTGGAAATATGTTCAAATTTACCCTGAAACAAACAAACAAAAAAGCACAAAATTTATCTGGGTAACCAAAAGAAATTTTATGAAGTCTAAGCCTTAAAATCTCATACCCTTCCTTCTTTGAAGGGCCCTCAAGACTTCACTCGAGGACTATTAACTTTAATTATATAGACATCTAATAAATTTGATATCGGCATTACCTTCCCTGACCAGATATAACCATTTTAAGGGAAACTGTAAAGAGTAAGTTCAAGAACTTGAAAAACATAACTGGCTGTATTCATATAATGTAAAGCACTATATCTGTTCCATGTACCTGCACCTTCCATCTGAAGCCCCACAGGGAAGAACTCATTTTCAGAAAAAAGTATTTATTTCAACCCTCCTTGGAGATACCAACCAATGAACATAATGAAATAATCAGTGTGAAACTGCAGTTGTCCCTGTCAGTTCTCCAAATGGATTAATATCATT
Source organism: Balaenoptera musculus (assembly GCF_009873245.2). Lineage (NCBI taxonomy): Eukaryota > Metazoa > Chordata > Mammalia > Artiodactyla > Balaenopteridae > Balaenoptera > Balaenoptera musculus. The sequence continues at coordinate 93,246,924 of NC_045788.1, forward strand.
TTATTTTTTCAGTCCAAACCACTTAATAGAATTTTTCTATTTAGATTTTTTAAAGATGAAAGAAAAAAATGGTTTTAATAAACAGTAAACTTTATATATATATATATTTTATTAAGATGATTGTTTTATACTTTTCCTTCATTTATTACAAATATCATTGGTTCAATTAGAATATATTGGGACTTTAGAGGGTGTCTCATCCTCTTCTTCCAATTAAGCTGATTTCCACATATATTTTATTTCTTTTACTCATTTTAATTTGAATAATTTTGCATTTATTATTTCTTCAATCACTTATTTAATACATATTTATTGAGTATTTAATATGTGCTATGTCCTAAGTTTACTTTGGGGAAAATATTAGAAATAACTCAGATAGGAATGGCCTAGTGGTTGTGATTTTACTTCTAGAGACAAATACAGGTAAGGTAACCAGAAATTACAACCTGATAGTGCAGAGGGAATTACTGAAGAGTTTTCAGGAAGGGTATTACATGATTCACTTTTGTTATTTATAAAGATCAACCTGGATTTCAAAGTGAAAAATGAATTAGAAGGAGGATTAATAGGAATTAGACCAGTTAACAAATATAAAGAAGAAGCAGAAAAGACAAGCATATATGTGTGATTAATAATTTCAGTTGGACTAGGTGATGAATTGAATGTGAGGGGAGAGAAAGAGGGAGGAACTAGGAAAGACTCTCAGATTTCTCATTTGATGTTGTCATTCATGATTATAAAGAATATGGAGCTAGGAATAAGAGAACAGGGTTGAGTAAACTTTAAGAAATGCTGAGTTTGAGGTGTCAATGAGATATCTTAATCTGGATATTTAAATTAGATATAAAAGGCTAAAAATTCCAGAAGTCATGTCTGAACACAGAAATTTTGCTATGAAGGAATTTACTTTAGTGAACTAGTTTATACATAGACATCAGTTAGAGAAAGAAGAAAGTGGGTTTAAAGTAGAGAATTTTTAAAATATTTATTATTTAAAAATTATTTACTTAATGTGACAATGCAAAAATATTTCACTAGGTTTTATACTTAACTGGGTTTCCATACTCTCTTGAATGTTATAATAAGAACAACTATCTGGAAACATGTTGAAAGATTTTGGTTATATAAATGCTAGAAACTATATACCTTTGCTACATTTCATATCTACATCACTTTCCCTGAATTCCAGTCAAATGGATGACATTTTCCACTTGAATTTCCTATGACATAGTGAACTTGGTATTTCCAAATTTGGACTCACCAACATATTTTCCCCTCCCCCTCCTTCCAGTAACTTCTCATATTTTCTCAATCTCTATCAACAGTTTCCAGGGTATCTTTGTTCAAAATTTTAGAGCTATTCCCACTCATTCCTTTTTTTTTTTTTTTGGTTTCTCCCCTCTATATCTGATCAGTCATTATGGCTGAAGAGAAGTTTGGGGAAATATTTCTGATTTTGGTACATCTGCCTTCATTGTAGCTTTGGGTCCTCAAACCTGGCAAATTTTTTATTATATCAGCTTCAGAGCTGCTTACTCAAATTGCAATTACTCATCTCTACAACAATCTGATGTCATATTATCTTACTTCTTTCACTAAGTGGGTTTCCTGCTCAAAAGCTTCCAATGCCTCCTTTATTTTTTCTATCATGTTCAAAGTCATCCATGTGGCCTTTGGTGTTCTTCATAGTCTAACCACACCCTAACATAGGATCATATTTTCTCCCTCTCTTATAAAACTTATGGAAGCTTTTCCAACTTTACACACATTCTTTCTGCCTTCTAAGTTGCTATTTTCCCTGAACTGCATCTTTTCGACCTCAGTTATAACACAATTCATTCCAAGACTTAGTTCACATTTAAAGTCTTCCACATCCTTCTCTGATCATGATACCCCATTCCTCATCCCTTCCTATTTTGAACTTCTACAGAACCAGTGATTTCGCTTATGTCACACTACCTTTGAAAGTCTTTCCTTTTAAATTCAGGACAGAATGTAAACTCCTTGAGGCAGGAACATGCCTTATTTAGAGATAATAATAATAGTGATAATAATAACAATGGCAATCATATAACATTGAGCACTTATTATGTTCTACTTATATATAATTTCTACTTTATGTCTTACAAAAACCAAAGATGTAGATGTTATAATTATTATTCCTATTTTATATCTACAGAAATGAGACAGAGAAGTGTAGTTATATCTACAAGGGAATAGAACTATTGAATGGCAGACGCTACATTTAAACACAAAGTATGTCTGACTTCTGTGCCTGTGCTCTTAACTATGACCTTATGTTACTTTCTTACTGTATCCCATGTACAGAGCACACATCTCAAGAGAAAGGACAATTTCAAAAATATTTTTGATACAATGAATCAAAAATCTTGAAATAATATTCAGTGATTTCCAAGCAACTTTTATATCATTTAGACTGCCTCTCACAGTAATGAAACACCTGGGTTTTGCTACTAACTTTGCTTCTTCACATCCCTACCCTTCTCTTCAGCTGCATGGATAATTTTCCAGTAGCCCAAATGCTTTGACAGTGAGGTTTCATTAAACCTGAAACCAGCAAAGCTAAAACATCCTGAGTGTTGAGCAGTGACAGTGTCAGTAAGCAATTAATCTCCAACAGTTCATCTACCATGTATGAACTCCAGAACTTAATGCAGTATCTCAAATGACACTACATCCTAATTCTCTCCTGGAGGAGAAAGTCTATAAGCCCAAAACAAAACATCAGGAAAACAGTAAGAAATAAATGATGAGATAAAAACAGTTTTTCATCTCTGAAAAAGTATGATCCGTTTTTTTATAGAGAAAAATAATTCTGATCTTGGAACTTTCTTAACTGGTTAGTTTTCAGCTTGCCTCATTTTCACCCTCTGCAAAATAGGTTTAATGGTATTTGTGCATTTCAGAAGGATGCACATAAGTCAGTAGGACTTAATTAAAGCTTGTGAAACATAGAGGGAGCTTCTGTGATTACCTTGCAACTCACCTTTGTCATTTAGCTTTCCTCAAGGGGACCATGCCTTTTATCAGTTGTAATGTCGAAGAAAACCACAGAACACCATGTGATGTAATTGTGGGACAGGATTTTATGCAGCCATAAATAAGTAGCAACATAAAGCAATGCTAGGCAAGATAAAATTCCAAGCATAGAAATGCTGCAAAAATATAACACCAAACCTTGTCACTGTGTCAGCTTTTACTCTTCTCTTACCCTCCTAGAGCCTATTCCCAACAGAACAGAGCTGGGGTGACCTTTTAAGAATATAAGACTTCCCCCTGCCCCACACACACACACATCACAAAAAGGTGATGGATGTGTTAATTAACTTGATGGGGAAAATCCTTTTTACAATGTATACATACATCAAATCTTCACATTGTATACTTTAAATATCTAACAACTTTATTTGTGAATTATACCTCAATAAAACTGAAAAAAGATAAGACTAATAATGAAATTTTGCTTCGCCAACTCCCAGTAGATTCCCATCTCACTGAGAGTAAAAGCCAACGACTCTACAGGAAGTCACCTACAGGGAAATGTTCTCTAACTTTCCTTCACCTCTCTAAGCACACATACCATTCTCTCCAAAATCATATGGCTTCCCTGCCAGGCAAGCACCCACCTCATGGAGTCTGCACTACCTCTTTCCTAAGCTTTTTTAGCCAGATCTCTGGAGGGCTCATTTCCCTGTCTCTCCTTCAGGTTTTTACACAAATGACTCCTTGACAGTGAGGTCTTGTTTGCACACCTTATTAACACAATTGGATCCCAGCCTTCACATTTTCTAATGCTCCTCCCTGCTCAATTTATTCCCTCATCTTTACCACCATATGACAGACTATAGATTTCAATGGTTTGTTTATTGTCTGTTTCTCCCTACTAGGTTGCAAGCTCCATGAGCATAGGAATATTGAGTCATTTTGTTTACTGATTTATTCCCAGTACCTAGAAAACTGCCTGTCACAAACTTGGTTTACTGAGGAAAATATTTATTGAATGAATAAATGAAATGGAAAAGTTTCAAATCTCAGAATGGAAATGAGGTAGCATGAAACATAGTCAATCAGGGATTTTCCACAGGAGGAAAAATGCCCAGGTGAATTTACAGATAAAATCATCATTTTACATATATTATTTGTTGTTATATTAAAAATCATATGATTAGTCAGGCTATTGCATAATATAATATTTCTTTAAAAAATTTGCACGTGTAACATCTTTTCCAGTTTACGGGAAATAGTACAGAAAAGGTGGTACCATATCTAATAAAATAGCCAAGAAAAATCCACATTAAAAGAAAACTAGGATATCCTGTACTAAGCTACCTACTCTTATATTCCTATTTCTTGACTTTATAATCTACACTGCAATGAAAAAGAGGAGAAAAGAGAGAGTAAGAGAGACAGAGAGAGGTCCAATAAGCACAGAATACAAATAGAAATATATAGATTGAAAAAAATCATGTTAAATGGGAACTGATTTAGTGAAGTAAATCTTACTTTGATTTAATAATTAGATGTTTATACCAATAAATGCAATGCAAACTTACACACAAAGTACTGTTTTTATTTATAGGTACTACATTTAAAATGAAAAGTGACTAAGCTCCGGTAGGATTTAAAATCATGTTATATGAAGGTAGGCGAGCAAAGACAAACAAAACAAAACAAAAAAAGAAAAGCAGGGGAAACTGAATACTCATTAAATACATTTATCTATCATGCAGAAGATAAATTAAACTTGCTTGGTTGGTCCCCAAAGCAGTAGACAAGAACCAGACAAAGGATAACATATACGTGAGGAAGAATGTGGTGAATTTCCCACCCTGAAACGGAATGCCAGAGGTAGCACATTTTGTACCACTGAATATGTTCACATATAAACTGGTTGAATACTAGGTGGGGGAGATTTGAAGAAGGATTCAAGTATTATAACAATGGATGGCAATCCTATACTATTAATAACTCCTTTCAACTTTAAATACAACTTATCTACATAAATTAATAATCAGCGGTAAACACCAGAGAGAGAACATGGCCACTGCCAGATTTCTGATGTGTTGTCTAAAGGCAAATTTATAATTCTATTTCTAATTTTACTTATTTTGAAAGGCTATAAACTTTAAAAACATGTATCAAATTTTATAAAACATGCCCTTCAATTCTATTTCTGGAAATGTATCATGAAGTATCATTAGGATGTATACTTCAACACTGTTTATAATAGAGAAAAGCTGCAAACCATTCACGTTTCTAAATATAGCGAATGGGTTTAAAAATTCATGATATATCCAAATATTTGACCCATATATAGCTATTTAAGTGATGTTATAGAAGAAAATTTAATAACATATGAAGAGTCACATGTTACATATACCATTAACATTTTTTAAATGTATAAAAATCATTTGTATGGTATACTTAAATTATGGTTGTAAAAGTTAGTTTATATATTAATTAATTGACTAATACTGTCTGCAATGTGCCACCTGTAACATAAGTTTCAACTCATTATAAACACACATATATATGTATTGGAATAAAACAAGAAATATTTACAAAAATGTTGTTAGTGGTTTTCATTGCAGAACAAATTATGGGTGGTTTATTTCATTTTTAAAATTAGTTCAGTTTTAAAATAAATGCACATTTCTATTAAAATTATGCTAAATCCCACCTAAGAGAGAAGCCACTAATTCAATTTTATTTTACTTTCTCACATTCAATCATTAACCAAGCCATGCTGATTCTACATTCAAAATATTTCCAGAATTACTATTCCTTTTTTGCTGAATATTTCAAAAAACTCCTAATTTCTGTTTCCAGCCTTTTTGCCCTCAATGATGTCTTCAGTGTTAACTACTTCAATGGAGTTTTGCTGCCATTCACCAAGACAGTTATATAGGAGGAAAAATAAGAGAAGATGATGGATATTTTGAGGATGGAACCAGAACAATTTCTTAGATCACACATTGATCGATAGAGTTTTCCTCCACCACTTTTATGACAGTTTTCAGAGCTGTCAGTCAACAGATAGAGGTTTAGAGAGTATTTTATAGAAATATAATAAAATTACATTCTAAGATTATTTTGTCTCATTTAGTTGTATTTGCATAACCAGTACAGATTAAAATCCTACCAAATACTTTCAAGGTAGAGATTTTAAAATTATGGAATTTGTCACATTCAAATCACTTCTCAGCAATAACAGATACAAAATAAAAATCCATATATTTTTCTCACTTTACTATCTATTTTAGAAAATGTAATCTATAAATGTGTTATGTTTCTAATCTAGGTTTTGAAGAATAAGAAATGACTTTCTTAAACCTTTCTGTACAACTTGATATCCACATTGTGTTCTTGCATTTTATTTAATACCAAGTTCTCTAGGAAAAAAGTTGTAAAACAAAACAGGGCATGATTAATATTCTAAATGATTATCTTGGTTTCTCTGGTTACTTACTAGATTGACATATACCTTAGAACACAAAGATATATTCTAATATTGAGTTTTGCCTAAAAGTCATTGTGACAGGATAAAAAAAGCTCACTGTACCAAATATTTCAGTTCTATGTGTTATTCTTCATATTATTTGTATTATTCTGAAAGAGTTCCTTCAATACTTCTCTACCAGAAAGAACTATTTATAATTTTATGGTAGGTTTTTTTACACACAGAAATATTTGTGTGGAATCAAATAAGGGTTGTGAATTCCTTTAATTTCCAAAAGACTTACTTAGTTCAACTAAATTAGGTTCTTCATAATTTCTGCCAAGAAAAATATTAGAGAACACTACTACCTGTTCGTCTTACTTCTCTCATGCTTGGTTTTCCTGAGACAGACAAGTTTGTGAAACTATCTTTTGGATAGAGCATCTGGTGCACAAAAGGTGTTTTAAATAGGCTGGAAGACTAAAAACATCAACCAGGGATTTTATATTGAGTGACACATGTTGTTTCATATCTACTTTCAATTTCCAAAGAAAATGCCATTTATTAATTTTATTGCAATATATATTGGAGTGAGCATTTTTACCTTTTCAGCATTAGCTTAGACAATGACACTTTTTAAAAATTGTTGCTTATAAATCAATAGACTACAGAAGTGACATTTAAAACCTATTTTTAAGAGAATGCACTGAAGCTATGCCCATGTCCATATGCTTGATTGAATCTAGTATCCAGGCATGTATTTCAGTCCTGATTATAATTGCTTTTCAGATGCCATGACTGGAACTTCACCATAGTCAATCCAGTAAGGTCATTATTATCATCAGAGTTTTGCTTTTTTTTGGTCATAACTTTTAATGGCTAATTGGATTGGATATGTAGAAGCTTCATTGATCTCACAATGTCTTCAGTATGGAAGAGAATGAACCTCAAACAAATTATTTTTGTGACTGGAGATTCCCTTTTTCTATATACAATGAATAAACAGGAGAAATGGAGTTATTTATTTGTTTCACTAGTGAAATTACATTATTAACTATAATATGCAAACAAAATAAGTAATTTATTCCCACTTCCTTTAATAGAGAATAAATTTTGCAAGTCTTTTTTTTTTTTAACAGTTTTTACTGTGGCTTAAATTTAAGATAAATCTACTTAAAATATACTCAAGACTAAGTCAGTTACTATTTTTTGCAAGGCTTTACATGAGTTTATGCATTAGATATTTTTACCATCACACATCCATAGCACAAACAGACACATACACACACAAACACCATATACATATAGACACACAATCATCAATCTACACCACAGATAGACACACATACACACACAGACCAGCTGTTTCACTGAGCAATGTTCTCCTACAAGGCCTTTGGTTGACCTGTCTCCAGTTATTGATTTTTGGCTATTTCACTTATACCAGAAGGAAATAGGTAGTGATTCAATTTCCTATTACTCAACTTAGAAGTAAGGAATTAGTGTCACAGTGAAGAAAAAAAGAAAGCACATACTGTGTAAAAATGAAATATGGTATATTTTGTGAAGGGAATGAAGAAAAGAGACCATTAACAAGAATGGGAAAGATCTAAAAAAGGTAAAAAGCTTAACGAGAAAAGGTAAAGGAATGACTATGAAAAATGACAAGGTAGACAGGGGAAGAGAGATGGGATTGAATAAAGAAGAGATTCAGTGAGCACAGTCTTCACTTTTTCTGTCAGAATGGCTTTCCTTCCTCATAACAAGGGAGAATATTTGCAAAAGGAATGAAGACACATCCATTTTCCTCTGGCATTTTTGGAGGTGGATTCTGCCTCTTTGTTAAATTCCTAAATGTAATGAAAAAAGTAAGCTGACAAGTCTGAAGAACAGGTCAAAAAAAGAGTTCAACTATTTGACATTTTTTTTATGGTTTAGTAAAATTCCTCTTCCACTATCACTATCTCCAGCCAACTTCCAGCACCAATGAACTGCTTAGAACTTAACTGACATAAATTATTTCATTTCTAGAAACATATTTTTAAAATTCCACCTTTGTTTGGAAGTTCTTTTCCCTTACTTTCTAAAAAAGACACTCACTCTCTAATGCTGCACAAAATTTTTTGTCAGATTTTTCTTAAGCTAACATGCTAGCTGACAAAATAGTCTATTAATTATCAGAACTAATCTGCTATTGTTTTTATTGGATACTTGTGACTAGGGAGCAGAAGAATAAGGGTATTTTATTTCTCTTTTTATTTGTTTTTCAATTTACAGCCATCTGACTAAAACCTGAAACTTGTGGCAGGAGTCCCATTAAAAAGAAGAATACAAAAACATGAATAAGCATTGTTTTCATAACTGAAAATTGAGACTAGGTTCACATTTTTATAGAGGCTTGGTTAAAAGACCTAGTATGATTACATATTTCATAAATCTGTACTTTAGGCTCTGTCATGACTTATAAAAAGAAGCAAAAATGTGTGACTTTCCCACAGGAAAAGAATGGATTATTAAATGGGGACTCCTTCTTACTTAGTGATTAAGGATAGAGGTCTGAAATCAGATAACTTGGATCCCTTTTCTGCCACATTCTAGCTGTGTATCTGTAGGTATTTCACAATTTTTTATATAAATGGAGATCATGATACAGCTTCCTGAAGGGGTTGGGTTAATGATTAAATGAGAATAATAGATAAAAACCCATTAGCCCTTTGCTCAGCTCTTCTAATTTTTAAGAAAATTGTGTCATTATTACTTGAGAAGAAAACATGGTTTTAGTCCTACAGTGAGGCCATAGAATACTGTCAAAACTTTGTTTTAAATGATTTTTCTTCTATATGTGGACTCAAATGTTAACACTGAAAGGAACTTTAAACAGTAATATGTCAGGTTGAATTTCTGCTTAAAATGAAGAACGCCGCAAGTGAATGTCATACACTTAAAAAAAAAAAAGACAAAAAACTGAATAATCTACAAAATGACATATTTTGAGCCTATCTGAGAGCTAAGGTTGTAAGACAACTGGATGAATTAAATTCCTGGGAGTACCAAACCCCTCTGAGGAGAGATGGAGACACACAAAATGTCTCAACTTTTGCAGAAAACAGGAGGAAGAAGTGGAAACCATAAAAAGAGAGGAAAAAATGAAATTTTAATAAATTCTTAAAAGCCAAGTGTGGGCTACTGTAATAATGTAAAATCCTTGGGAGACCCAGACAAAAAGAGATATCTAATCAAAGACAATTTCTCTTCACCAAGCTTCTATCAGGAGCTCGACAGAAATATTAGTTGTGACAGATTTGTTAGATCTCCTTTCAGTGTCACAAGCATTCAGGAATGCCAATGTATGAGACTCATTTGTGAGTTTCTGGAGAAGCCCATTCACACTCTGGACACTGTTTGAATCCAAGCTAACAAGTTAACTTAGAAGAACTTAGAAAAAAGTCCTCTTTCTATTTTTTTCAGGTGTTCATGGCCTTTTGAAAAGTCTCGGTCCCTGCAGTTCTCCCACTGAGTATGAGGAAACAGTGGTAGACCACCACTGAAGGGATTGAGGCCTATCATACACTTAAGGTAACCACAGCAATGACAAAACAAATACCACCCAGACTATATTGATTCAGCTCACCACATTAACTGCCTAACAGGAAAGAGGGGTCCATTTCTGGACACAACTATTATTTGCTTTGGCCGCTACTTTTTCTTTATAAACAGTGTTTGACAATTAATAAAAAATTATGGAACATACATGAAAAAAATTATGCATTATCAAGAGAAAAAACTCTCAAGATAGTTACATTTAGAGATGACCCAGATGGTAGAACTATCAGGAAGGGGCTTTAAAATAACTATGATTAATACATTTAAAAAATCTAGTGAAGAGACTATTTTTAAAGGTTATTTTCATACTCTACATAGCAAAGAATCAGTTATCTTGAATATAGGTCAGTAGGAATAATCTAAACATAAATACACACACCAAAATGTGGGAAAAGAACAGAACATAAAATCAGAGAGTATTAAGATAATGTCAAACAGTCTAAAATGCCTGGAATTGTTACCCTGAAGAGAAAAGTGAAGGAGTAATAAGAAATACTGAAAGAGACAGTATATAAGAATTTTCTAACATTAATGAAAAATTTTAAAAAGCACAGATCAAAGAAGCTCAGAAAACCCCAAGTAGGAAAAGTAGTAAGAATTCAAATAATGAAACAAACAAAAACATGGCCACATAATTTTCCAGCTGCTGAAAACCAAACATAAAGAGAAAATCATGAATGAATTCAATGAAAAAAATAAATATTGCAGACAGTAAATTGAAAGTCTTGCCAAAAACTATGTCAGATGTCAATGGAGAGGCATCTTAAAGTAATTGAAGGAAAAAATGTTATTTTAGAATTATTATGGCATATAAAACTATCCTTCACAAATGAAAGCAAAATAAAGATATTAAAAAGAGGGATAAAATTCATTGTCATCACTCTTATACTAAAACAAATATTAAGAGGAGTTCCTCAGGTAGAAATAATCAAATAGTACATGGAAAGTTGAATTTACAGAAAAAATGAGCATGGAAAATGGTGAAAATTGGAAAAATATAAACTGAATTTTCTTTATTTTTAATCTCCTTAAATGATAACTGTCTAAGTAAAAAATAGAAATAATTTTTACTATTTAAAATACACATAGGTTTAAAATATACATAGAATAAAATATGTGACAAAAATAGTACAATTGTATGGGAGGGAGGAAATGAAAAGATATTCTTGCAGACTTCTTATATTATGTGAGAAGAGGTATAATAATAATTAAAGGTACTTTGTGAGAAGTTACAGATATATGTTGTAATCCTAAATAACTTTTAAAAACAATATTAAAATGTATAGCTAACTAGTCAATAAGGGTGATAAAATAGAAACAAACAAAAAAAAGATTCAACTAATCTAAAAGAGTCCCAGACAAGAGAAAAAATAAATAAAAACAGATGGGGGGAAAAGAAAACAAATAGATTATAGATTTAAAACTCAACTATATCAATAATTACATTGAATACCTGATGGTATAAACTCTCCAATTAAAGGCAGATATTGTAAGATTTGATTTAAAAAAAAAAAAGAGCACTAACTAACAGTACGATGTCCATAAGAAACCCACCTCAACTGTAAAGAAATGAAAGACATAAAAGAGTAGGAAAAGTTATACCATGTTAACACTAATCAAGAGAAAACTAGGATGTTATATTAATGTCACACAAAGGACATGTTGGAAGAAGGAATTTTACTAGAGATAAAAAGAGTCATTACAGAAAGATAATGGGTTAACTAATCAATAAGACAACAATCCTATGTACTTAATAACAGAGCTTTAAAGTGAAAAAAAAGCCTAATAGAACTAAAAAAGAAATAGGCAAATCCACAATTATAGTTTGAGATTTCAGCACTCCTCTCCTTGTAATTGATAAAACAAATAGACAAAAATCAGTTAAGATGTAGAAAACTGGAATAACACTGCTAGCCAACCTGACCTAACTGATACTTATAGAACATTCCAATCAACAATAGAAAACACATTCTTTTCAAATCAAATATAACATTCACTAAAGGTGTGATGTTAACACCTTACTAAATTTCAAAGAATTAAAATACTATAAATCATGTACTCTGATCATAGTAGAATTAAGACAGAAATCAATAACAGAAAGACATATAGAAAATGCTAAAACATTTGGAAATTAGAGACCTCACTTGAAAATAAATTGTATTCTCCATTGGGATGAAATCATAGGGGAAATAAAATATTTTTTTACTGAATAAAAATAAAAGCACAACATATCAAAAGTTGTAGATTGCTCTAATTCAATACTTAGAGATACATAGTTTAAATATTTATTTTAGAAAATAGAAATGTCTCAAACCAGTAATCTAAATTTTCAACTTAAGGAACTAGAAAAAGATGAGCAAAGAAAACACAGAGGCAGAAAAAGAAGAGAAAAATTTGAGGTGAAAATAAAAATTAATGAAATGGGAAACAGGACAACAGTAGAGAAAATGAATAAAAGCAAAATATATTTTTGAAAATAATTAATACAAATGATAAATTTCTCACCAGTCTTTTTCAAGAAATATACGTCTCAAATTATCAACATCTGAAAAGAAAAAGGGAACATTATTACAAATTCTACAGAGTTTAAATGGATAATACGAGAATGTTATAAACAATTATATATCAATACAACTTTAAAAACTATGAAGTGGAAAATGCCTTTAAATATATAAAGCTCACTAAGGAAGAAATAGATAACTGAAAAGCATGATCTTGAATTTGTAGTTAACATCTTCCTACAAAGAAAACTCCCAGCCCAACAGGCTTCACTGGTAAATCCTATCATCCATTAAACAGACAAATACCAATTCTACACTTCGTTACAGAAAATAAAGGAGGGAAAGACGCATTCCAAGTCATTTTATGAAGTTCACATTACCCTAATACCAATGCCAGACAAAGTAACTGTAATAAAAGAGAATTATAGCTCAATATACTTCATAATAGTTGAACCTCTATCATTACCTTAATCCATATTTAAAATATTAATTACAAATGGAAAATAGACCTAAATATAAAAGCTAAACCTATGAAATTTCTCTAGGAAAACAGTAAAAAAAAATCTTTGTAACTATACATTTTGTTGTGGTCACCCTATGGAGGTGGCAATTTGTTTCAGATGTAATATAAAGAATAATGGCCTCTCAAGGATGTTCACGTTCTAAGCCCTGGATCTAGTGAATATGTTATATTATATGGTAAAGGGGAATTAGACGTAAATGGAATTAGAATTGTTAATTAGCCGACGTTAAAATAGAGAGTTTTTTTTCTAGAATATCTGGATGGACCCAATGTAATAATAACAGTTCTTAAAAGTGGAATAGGGAAGCAGAGAGAGGTTTAAAGATGCTACACCACTGGCTTGAAGATGGAGGAAGGAACCGTCAGCTAAGGATTACAGGTGGTGTCTAGAAGTTGGAAAAGACAAAGCAATTAATTTTCCTCTAGATCCTCCATAAAGGAATGAAGGCATGCCAACACATTAATTTTTGTCCAGTGAAACTTCTAACATAAAAAACTATAAGATAATAAATTTGTGTTGTTTTTAAGCCGCAAAGTGTGCAGTAAATTGCTAAAGCAGCAAGAGACAATTGATTCAGATGTCAAGACTGTTGACATCACATATGCACTAAGAAGGCATGAAAAGATTTACTAACACATAATAAGGCTTTCTGGGGAGGTCAAGGTATCTCACAATTGAGAGAGCATGAAGGGGCAACTGGCTTTGGGATTTTCTTGTGTTTAAGAGGTGGAACTATGGAGAGGGTTCTCCTGTATTGCCTGAGGTTTACTTGGTTTGAACTTCCTGCCAGCACCAAATGAGGAAGCACCTGAAATTTCTTATCAGCTTTTCAAGATGTGGAAGAGAAGGCAGAGAAGTATGAGTGGAGCATGAAAGCTGTCAACAAACATCAAAAATGAAATCAGACTTTATCATAGTGTACAGTTTTCATCAAAATTAGAATCTTCAGTTCTTTAAGAGATACTGTTAAGAAAATGTAAACACAAGCTACAAATTGGGGAAAATATTTGAAAAAAAGATACATTTGGCAACAGAACTATGTCCAGAATATTTTTTAAAAAGTGCTCTTACTACTGAATAATAGAAGAAAAATACTTATATACAAAGTACCAACAAAGATATACCAATGGCAAAGAAGCACATGGAAAGATGTTTAACATCTTTATACACCAGAGAAATGCAAATTAAAACCACAATGCAATATATATATATATTATATGTATATATGTACATGTATATATATCCACTAGGATGGCTAACGTTAAAAAGACAGAGTTTCAAGTCTTGGTGATCATGTGGATCAAATGGAATTCCTACTTTGCCGCTGGGAGTGCAAAATGGTACAGATACTTTGGAAAACAGTTTGGAAGCTTCTTATAAAGTTATATATATAATTATAATACAATCCTGTGACATTTCTCCTAGATATTTATTCAGGAGAAATGAAATATATGGCTACACAAAGACCTGTACATAAATATTTATAATACCTTTATTCATAATAGCCAAATACTGGAAAATTCCAAAATGTTGATTAATTTGAAAATGGATAAAAAATATTTTAGTGTATCCATACAATGGAATAGTATGCAATAAAATGGAATGAACTACTTACTGTTGCATGCTACCAAATGTTTTATACTCAAAAATATGTTAGGGGATCAGAGAAGATGGCGGAAGAGTAAGACGCGGAGATCACCTTCCTTCCCACAGATACATTAGAAATACATCTACACGTGGAACTGCTCCCACAGAACACCCACTGAACGCTGGCAGAAAACGTCAGACCTCCCAAAAGGCAAGAAACTCCCCACGTACTTGGGTAGAGCAAAAGAAAAAAGAAATAACAGAGACAAAAGAATAGGGACGGACCTGCACCAGTGGGAGGGAGCCGTGAAGGAGGAAAGATTTCCACGCACTAGGAAGCCCCTTCGCGGGCGAAGACTGCGGGTAGCAGAGGGGGTAAGCTTCGGAGCCACGGAGGAGAGCACAGCCACAGGGGTGCGGAGGGCAAAGTGGAGAGACTCCCGCACAGAGGATCGGCACCGAGCAGCACTCACCAGCCCGAGAGGCTTGTCTGCTCCCCCGCCGGGGCGGGCGGGGCTGGGAGCTGAGGCTCGGGCTTCGGTCGGATCCCAGGGAGAGGACTGGGGTTGGCGGCGTGAACACAGCCTGAAGGGGTTAGTGCACCACAGCTAGCCGGGAGGGAGTCTGGAAAAAGTCTGCAGCTGCCGAAGAGGCAAGAGACTTTTTCTTCCCTCTTTGTTTCCTGGTGCGCGAGGAGAGGGGATTCAAAGCGCCGCATAAACGAGCTCCAGAGAAGGGTGCGAGCCGCGGCTATCAGCGCGGACCCCAGAGGCGGGCGCGAGCCGCGGCTATCAGCGCGGATTCCACAGCAACAGGGGCACAGGGGGAAAAACGGAGAGATTCCCGCACAGAGGCTCGGCGCCGAGCAGCACTCAGCAGCCCGAGAGGCTTGTCTGCTCCCCCGCCGGGGCGGGCGGGGCTGGGAGCTGAGGCTTGGGCTTTGGTCGGATCGCAGGGAGAGGACTGGGGCTGGCGGCGTGAACACAGCCTGAAGGGGTTAGCGCACCACAGCTGGTTGGGAGGGAGTCCGGGAAAAAGTCTGCAGCTACCGGAGAGGCAAGAGACCTTTTCTTGCCTCTTTGTTTCGCGGCGCGCAAGGAGAGGGGATTCAGAGCGCCACCTAAACGAGCTCCAGAGACAGGCGCGAGCCACGGCTGTCAGCGCAGACCCCAGAGATGGGCGTGAGACTCTAAGGCTGCTGCAGCTGCCACCAAAAAGCCTGTGTGCGAGCACAGGTCACTCTCCACACCGCCCCTCCCGGGAGTCGGTGCAGCCTGCCACTGCCAGGGTCCCGTGATCCGGGGACAACTTCCCCGGGAGAACGCACGGCGCGCCTCAGGCTGCTGCAACGTCACGACGCCTCTGCCGTTGCAGGCTCGCCCCGCCTCCTCCGTACCCCTCCCTCCTCGCGGCCTGAGTGAGCCAGAGCCCCCGAAGCAGCTGCTCCTTTAACCCTGTCCTGTCTGGGCGGGAACAGACGCCCTCAGGTGACCTACATGCAGAGGCGGGTCCAAATCCAAAGCTGAACCCCGGGAGCTGTGCGAACAAAGAAGAGAAAGGGAAATCTCTCCCAGCAGCCTCAGAAGCAGCGGATTAAAACTCCACAAACAACTTGATGTGCCTGCATCTGTTGAATACCTGAATAGACAACGAATCATCCCAAATTCAGGAGGTGGACTTTGGGAGCAGGATATATTAATTTTTCCCCTTTTCCTTTTTTTGTGAGTGTATATGTATATGCTTCTGGGTGAGATTTTGTCTGTATAGCTTTGCTTTATAATAGCTTTACTCTACTTCACTATATTATATCCTCTTTCTTTCTTTCTTTCTTTCTATTTTTTCTCCCTTTTACTCTGAGCCGTGTGGATGAAAGGCTCTTGGTGCTCCAGCCAGGCATCAGGGCTGTGCCTCTGAGGTGGGAGAGCCAACTTCAGGACACTGGTCCACAAGAGACCTCCTAGCTCCACGTAATACCAAACAGCGAAAATCTCTCAGAGATCTCCATCTCAACATCAAGACCAAGCTTCACTCAACGACCAGCAAGCTACAGTGCTGGACACCCTATGCCAAACAACTAGCAAGACAGGAACACAGCCCCATCCATTAGCAGAGAGGCTGCCTAAAATCATAATAAGGCCACAGACACCCCAAAACACACCACCAGACGTGGACGTGCCCACCAGAAAGACAAGATCCAGCCTCATCCACCAGAACACAGGCACGAGTTCCCTCCAACAGGAAGCCTACACAACCCACTGAACCAACCTTAGCCACTGGGGACAGATACCAAAAACAACGGGAACTACGAACCTGCAGCCTGTGAAAAGGAGACCTCAAACACAGTAAGATAAGCAAAATGAGATGACAGAAAAACACACAGCAGATGAAGGAGCAGGGTCAAAACACACCAGACCTAACAAATGAAGAGGAAATAGGTAGTCTACCTGAAAAAGAATTCAGAATAATGATAGTAAGGATGATCCAAAATCTTGGAAATAGAATAGACAAAATGCAAGAAACATTTAACAAGGATGTAGAAGAACTAAAGAGGAACCAAGCAATGATGAAAAACACAATAAATGAAATTAAAAATACTCTAGATGGGATCAATAGCAGAATAACTGAGGCAGAAGAAAGGAAAAGTGACCTGGAAGATAAAATGGTGGAAATAACTACTGCAGAGCAGGATAAAGAAAAAAGAATGAAAAGAACTGAGGACAGTCTCAGAGACCTCTGGGACAACATTAAACACACCAACATTCGAATTATAGGGGTCCCAGAAGAAGAAGAGAAAAAGAAAGGGACTGAGAAAATATTTGAAGAGATTATAGTTGAAAACTTCCCTAATATGGGAAAGAAAATAGTTAATCAAGTCCTGGAAGCACAGAGAGTCCCATACAGGATAAATTCAAGGAGAAACACGCCAAGACACATATTAATCAAACTGTCAAAAATTAAATACAAAGAAAACATATTAAAAGCAGCAAGGGAAAAACAACAAATAACACATAAGGGAATCCCCATAAAGTTAACATCTGATCTTTCAGCAGAAACTCTGCAAGCCAGAAGGGAGTGGCAGGATATACTTAAAGTGATGAAGGAGAAAAACCTACAACCAAGGTTACTTTACCCAGCAAGGATCTCATTCAGATTTGATGGAGAAATGAAAACCTTTACAGACAAGCAAAAGCTGAGAGAGTTTAGCAGCACCAAACCAGCTTTACAACAAATGCTAAAGGAACTTCTCTAGGCAAGAAACACAAGAGAAGGAAAACACCTACAATAACAAACCCAAAACATTTAAGAAAATGGGAATAGGAACATACATATCGATAATTACCTTGAATGTAAATGGATTAAATGCTCCCACCAAAAGACACAGGCTGGCTGCATGGATACAAAAACAAGACCCATATATATGCTGTCTACAAGAGACCCACTTCAGACCTAGAGACACATACAGACTGAAAGTGAGGGGATGGAAAAAGATATTCCATGCAAATGGAAATCAAAAGAAAGCTGGAGTAGCAATTCTCATATCAGACAAAATAGACTTTAAAATAAAGACCATTACAAGAGACAAAGAAGGACACTATATAATGATCAAGGGATCGATCCAAGAGGAAGGTATAACAATTGTAAATATTTATGCACCCAACATAGAAGCACCTCAATACATAAGGCAAATACTAACAGCCATAAAAGGGGAAATTGACAGCAACACAATCATAGTAGGGGACTTTAACACCACACTTTCACCAATGGACAGATCATCCAAAATGAAAATAAATAAGGAAACACAAGCTTTAAATGATACATTAAACAAGATGGACTTAATTGATATTTATAGGACATTCCACCCAAAAACAACAGAATACACATTTTTCTCAAGTGCTCATGGAACATTCTCCAGGATAGATCATATCTTGGGTCACAAGTCAAGCCTTGGTAAATTTAAGAAAATTGAAATCGTATCAAGTATCTTTTCTGACCACAATGCTATGAGACTAGATATCAATTACAGGGAAAGATCTGTAAAAAATACAAACACATGGAGGCTACACAATACACTACTTAATAACGAAGTGATCACTGAAGAAATCAAAGGGGAAATCAAAAAATACCTAGAAACAAATGACAATGGAGACACGACGACCCAAAACTTATGGGACGCAGCAAAAGCAGTGCTAAGAGGGAAGTTTATAGCAATACAAGCCTACCTCAAGAAACAGGAAACATCTCGAATAAACAACCTAACCTTGCACCTAAAGCAATTAGAGAAAGAAGAACAAAAAAAACCCAAAGCTAGCAGAAGGAAAGAAATCATAAAGATCAGGTCAGAAATAAATGAAAAAGAAATGAAGGAAACAGTAGCAAAAATCAATGAAACTAAAAGCTGGTTCTTTGAGAAGATAAACAAAATTGATAAACCATTAACCAGACTCATCAAGAGAAAAAGGGAGAAGACTCAAATCAATAGAATTAGAAATGAAAAAGGAGAAGTAACCACTGACACTGCAGAAATACAAAAGATCATGAGAGATTACTACAAGCAACTCTATGCCAATAAAATGGACAACCTGGAAGAAATGGACAGATTCTTAGAAATGCACAAACTGCCGAGACTGAACCAGGAAGAAATAGAAAATATGAACAGACCAATCACAAGCACTGAAATTGAAACTGTGATTAAAAACCTTCCAACAAACAAAAGCCCAGGACCAGATGTCTTCACAGGCGAATTCTATCAAACATTTAGAGAAGAGCTAACACCTATCCTTCTCAAACTCTTCCAAAATATTGCAGAGGGAGGAACACTCCCAAACTCATTCTACGAGGCCACCATCACCCTGATACCAAAACCAGACAAAGATGTCACAAAGAAAGAAAATTACAGGCCAATATCACTGATGAACATAGATGCAAAAATCCTCAACAAAATACTAGCAAACAGAATCCAAGAGCACATAAAAAGGATCATACACCATGATCAAGTGGGGTTTATCCCAGGAATGCAAGGATTCTTCAATATACGCAAATCAATCAATGTGATACACCATATTAACAAATTGAAGGAGAAAAACCATATGATCATCTCAATAGATGCAGAGAAAGCTTTCGACAAAATTCAACACCCATTTATGATAAAAGCCCTGCAGAAAGTAGGCATAGAGGGAACTTTCCTCAACATAATAAAGGCTATATATGACAAACCCACAGCCAACACTGTCCTCAATGGTGAAAAACTGAAACCATTTCCACTAAGATCAGGAACAAGACAAGGTTGCCCACTCTCACCACTATTATTCAACATAGTTTTGGAAGTGTTAGCCACAGCAATCAGAGAAGACAAAGAAATAAAAGGAATCCAAATCGGAAAAGAAGAAGTAAAGCTGTCACTGTTTGCAGATGACATGATACTATACATAGAGAATCCTAAAGATGCTACCAGAAAACTCCTAGAGCTAATCAATGAATTTGGTAAGGTAGCAGGATACAAAATTGATGCACAGAAATCTCTTGCACTTCTATACACTAATGACGAAAAATCTGAAAATGAAATTAAGAAAACACTCCCGTTTACCATTGCAACAAAAAGAATAAAATATCTAGGAATAAACCTACCTAAGGAGACAAAAGACCTGTATGCAGAAAATTATAAGACACTGATGAAAGAAATTAAAGATGATACAAATAGATGGAGAGATATACCATGTTCTTGGATTGGAAGAATCAACATTGTGAAAATGACTCTACTACCCAAAGCAATCTACAGATTCAATGCAATCCCTATCAAACTACCACTGGCATTTTTCACAGAAGTAGAACAAAAAATTTCACAATTTGTATGGAAACACAAAAGACCCCGAATAGCCAAAGCAATCTTGAGAACGAAAAATGGAGCTGGGGGAATCAGGCTCCCTGACTTCAGACTATATTATAAAGCTACAGTAATCAAGACAGTTTGGTACTGGCACAAAAACAGAAATATAGATCAATGAAACAGGATAGAAAGCCCAGAGATAATCCCACGCACATATGGTCACCTTATCTTTGATAAAGGAGGCAAGCATATACAGTGGAGAAAAGACAGCCTCTTCAATAAGTGGTGCTGGGAAAATTGGACAGATACATGTAAAAGTATGAAATTAGAACACTCCCTGACACCATGCACAAAAATAAACTCAAAATGGATTAAAGACCTAAGTGTAAGGCCAGACACTATCAAACTCTTAGAGGAAAACATAGGCAGAACACTCTATGACATACAACACAGCAAGATTCTTTTTGACCCAGCTCCTAGAGAAATGGAAATAAGAACACAAATAAACAAATGGGACCTAATGAAACTTAAAAGATTTGCACAGCAAAGGAAACCATAAACAAGACCAAAAGCCAACCATCAGAATGGGAGAAAATATTTGCAAATGATGCAACTGACAAAGGATTAATCTCCAAGATTTACAAGCAGCTCATGCAGCTCAATAACAAAAAAATGAACAACCCAATTCAAAAATGGGCAGAAGACGTAAATAGACATTTCTCCAAAGAAGAAATACAGATTGCCAACAGACACATGAAAGAATGCTCAACATCATTAATCATTAGAGAAATGCAAATCAAAACTACAATGAGATATCATCTCACACCGGTCAGAATGGCCATCATCAAAAAATCTAGAAACAATAAATGCTGGAGAGGGTGTGGAGGAAAGGGAACACTCTTGCACTGTTGGTGGGAATGTAAATTGATACAGCCACTATGGAGAACAGTATGGAGGTTCCTGAAAAAACTACAAATAGAACTACCGTACGACCCAGCAATTCAACTACTGGGCATATACCCTGAGAAAACCATAGTTCAAAAAGAGTCATGTACCAAAATGTTCATTGCAGCTCTATTTACAATAGCCAGGACATGGAAGCAACCTAAATGTCCATCGACAGATGAATGGATAAAGAAGATGTGGCACATATATACAATGGAATATTACTCAGCCATAAAAAGAAATGAAATGGAGGTATTTGTAATGAGGTGGATGGAGTTAGAGTCTGTCATACAGAGTGAAGTAAGTCGGAAAGAGAAAAACAAATACAGTATGCTAACACATATATATGGAATCTAAGAAAAAAAAAAAAAAGGCCATGAAGAACCTAGAGGCAAGACGGGAATAAAGACACAGACCTACTAGAGAATGGACTTGAGGATATGGGGAGGGGGAGGGGTGAGATGTGATAGGGTGAGAGAGTGTCATGGACATATATACACTACCAAATGTAAAATAGATAGCTAGTGGGAAGCAGCCACATAGCACAGGGAGATCAGCTCGGTGCTTTGTGACCACCTAGAGGGGTGGGATGGGGAGGGCGGGAGGGAGGGAGATGCAAGAGGGAAGAGATATGGGAACTTATGTATACGTATAACTGATTCACTTTGTTATAAAGCAGAAACTGGCACACCATTGTAAGGCAATTATACTTCAATAAAGATGTTTAAAAAAATAAAAAATAAAATAAAATAAAATAAAATAAAATATGTTAAGTTAAATAAGCCAGATACAAAAGTCTAAATGTGATCTGAATTCTTTAATATGACAGTCTAGCAATGGTAAAACTAGAGAGAAAGAAAATAAGAATTTGCCAGGGAACAAGATGAGACAAAGCGATGGACAGCAAAGGGACCAATGGCAAATTTTCAGGGTGATGGAAATATTCTCTATCTTGACTATAATAATGTTTACATTACTGTATATGTTTGTCAATTCATTAAACTCTTAAATCAAAAATGGTGAATTTTTAATGTAAATTACACGTCTCTAGATGAAACAAATAGGGTAAAATGTTAATAAACATTGAAAATTTTGTTTATATGTGTGCTCAAAGTTCCATTCTTTCAATTTTTTCCCCTATGTTTGAAAATCTGCTGTAATAAATGAGGGCCATAGGGCTTTGGAGTCCTGAAAACTTGCATTCAATTCCCAACCAACTTTATTTATTAACAAATGCTTAAACTTGGACCATATTTTCCCTACTGCTAAGTAAGGAACACAGTGTCTAACTAGTAGGATATGCAGATTAAATTAATCAACTTGTGTAAAGTACCTCTAATATAATGAATGCCGAAGACACGGTCCACTAAATTTTCTATAAAATTTTTCAGTTCCTTAATTTACTTTATCAATGATGCCTTACTACCATGGAACATGAATAACATTGTCTCTTCTTGTATAAGTAGTCTGCAGGGCGTCCATTTAGGTATTTCAGAAAGCCTCCTTGTATCTAAATATTCTTTTCACTGCTACATGTGATAGAGTATTGCCGTTAATCATTGTTTTAAGTTAAATATTGAAGGGTCCTGTAAAAATAAATACATATTATGGAGCATAAACAAAACTTTAATTCTTGATGAAATAGACTGTATACTAGTTGGAGACAGGGAGCAGAGTTCATGATTCTTTCATTAGAATACTTGCACACAGAGTAAGTTGTCTAAAACAAATTCATGTTAAATGCAAAAAACCTGGGAAAGTTTCCACTGTTCTTTTCTATTCTTTTTTAACAACCATCTTCTTCCCCTCTCCTTACCTACTCATCCCGATCTTTAATGTTATAATTTTTTTTTAATTTTTTTCTTTTACTATCTACTTCAAATAGTACTTTTGTCATGAAGCCTCTTCTGATCTTATTTTAACAATCTCATTCTCTACTCACTTCATCATCCTGACCACACATAATCTCTTCCTTTTATGAATATCCACAGCACTTTTATTTTACTCTCAAAATTCTAAACTGAGAAACAAAAGAATTTGGGTTATTTTCCTCATTCTACCAGATTTTAGTCACATAGCATTCAGAAAGCTACATAATATGAAAAGCCACAGTTTTCTCATCTGTAAAATGGATATAAAATTACTTTTTCTGTTCCTTAACAGGAATGGTGAAGAGATATAAAAAGTACAAGGTTCCTGAATGGACAAAAAAATATATATTTATTATCTGGTGAGATGCTAGTTTTTAAATATTAAGTAAAGTATGATGTTAAACAACTATGTGAGATTTCTATGGCCCAAAGATTGAATTCTGACTATTTAACTGAGGACAGCTGGATCCAAAGAAACTTCTGGAAAGGAATAAGAGACAACACAGCAGAGACCTGTATAGACCATAGATTAAAATTTAGAATAGAATAATGACATCAAATTCAATGGCAGAATGAAGAGATGAAGACTCTGATTAATTGCCTAAGATAATCTGCTTCACACATACACACTTCTTGAAACACACTTGAACTCAGAAACAATCCTAGGAAAGCAAGAGAAAACATCTTCGGTTGCTGAAACTGTATTCCTTAATTGTAGAATGGAGGTTTAAAATATAATTGGGATTGAAATACAAAAAAAAAAAGAAAAAATTACATGCTAAATCTGTATTTTCTACAAGCACAACTAATGAACTAAGAACAACAGCAAGACAATATGATGGGGTCAATGAAGAGTAAGCTTTAAGACTAGTTATGTCTGGGTTCAAATTCCATTTTCCCACTTACTAAATAAATCACTTGGGGTAAATCATGTAAACTCCTTGACTTTTAAGTTTCCTCATCTGTAGAAATGAGATAACATTAGGATATAATTCATTAGGTAATTTTGAAAATATAATGAGATAAAGAAGTGTTAAGTATCATTCCTGGAACGAAGTGAATACTCATAAAATATGCTTTATTATTATTATTATTATTTAGGGTGATGTTTTTATTCTGCTTGGTATAATATGTGTTTCCCATCCTGTTAATTATTGGGTTTCTTTTGATTACAGTATCTGTATTATACATAATTTATGTTCCAAACCAAACTTGAACTTTTGCTTGACCAGAGAAGTTACACAATATGTATTTATTGAACTGAGTTGTCAATTGCATTTTTTAGTCACTAATATATTTCCATTAGTTGGCTTATAAAATTATCTCCAAAGGGCAGAGCCCTGAGGGAATATAATACAAGGCAAAGGAGTTTTGATGAGGAAGGGAAAAAAATGTCTTGAATGAGGTGTTTCAGCAAACACAGGATTCAGTAGGTGCCCTTAACAAT
The DNA here is from genome assembly GCF_009873245.2 of Balaenoptera musculus. Classification (NCBI taxonomy): domain Eukaryota; kingdom Metazoa; phylum Chordata; class Mammalia; order Artiodactyla; family Balaenopteridae; genus Balaenoptera; species Balaenoptera musculus. Next base: position 93,271,686 of record NC_045788.1, read on the forward strand.
CCAGAAACTGTATTAGTATCAATATAGTGCATAGTAATGCCAGAAAAAAGGTGCAATGAGAAAGAAGGTGAAAGACGCTTTAAAGTTTGCTTACATTAGGAGTGGAAGTCTTGGTTACATATAAATCTAGTCTAAATTTCTCACCAAACCCCATATCCCACATCCCTTTTAGCAAATAATAGAACAGGAGGTATCTAATGTTCTTTTATAAGATTGCAATTATTCTCAAGTCAGTTTTCTCCTCTCCCTCTTCCTGACTACTGTGGAGCATTATACATTCTTCATTCTGAGAACAGACTTGATTTGTTTTCATTTTGGTAAAATGCACACAACATAAAATTTTCTACTTTAATCATGTTAAAATGTACAATTCAGTGGCATTAACTATATTCACAAGGCTGAGTAACTATCACCACTACCTAGTTCCAGAACGTTTTCACCACCCACCCCAAACAGAAACTTCCTACCCATAAGCAGCCAATCCATATTTGTCCTCCTCACAGTACCAGGCAAATATTATTTTCTGTCTCTATAGATTTAATTATTTTAGATATTTCATATAAATGTAACCATATAATATATAGCCTTTATGTCTGGCTTTTTTAGCTTCACCCAAGGTTTTCTTGGTTTGTCCATGTTGTAGTATGTAGTAGTATTTCATTCCATTTTATGAATGAATGAATAATATTCCCCTATATGGATATACCACATTTTGTTTGTCTATTAATCCACTGATAGGCATTTGGGTTGTTTCCAACTTTTGGCTATTCAAATAGTAGTGCTATGCATATAGTGTACAAGTTTTTATTTGAACACCTATTTTCCACCCTTTTGGTTATATATCTAGGAAAAGAACTGGTGAGTTCATATGACAGTTCTATCTTTAATTTGTTGGAGAGCTGCCAAGTGCTTTCCATAGCAGCTGGACCATTGTATGTTCCCACTCGCAATGAATGAGATTACCAAATTTTCAACATCTTTGCCAACACTTATTTTCTTTTTCCTTAGTATAACCAATGTAGTGTGTATGAAGTGCACCTCACAGTGGTTTTGATTTGCACTTTCCTAATGACCAGACATTGTGCATCTTTTCCTATGCTTGTTGGCCATGACTGTATCTTTTTTTGTTTTTTTTTTGTTTTTTTGAGAAATGCCTATTCAAGTTCTTTGACCATTTTTTCACTGGATTGTTTGTCTTGTTGTTGTTAAGTTTAAGAGTTACAGGAATCAGTCCTCTGGCCCTTATCATATATATAATTTGTAAATATTTTATCCGATTCTTTTCACTTTCTTGATAGTGTCCTTTGATGAACAGAATTTTTCATTTTGATGAAGTGCAATTTATCCGTTTTTTTCTTTTGTTACTTGTGTGCTTGGTGTCATATCTAAGAATTTCTCCCAAAACCAAGGTCCTGAGGAGATACCCCTATGTTGTCTTCTAAGAGTTTTATAGTATTAGCTCGTTTTTACACTTTCAGTAAATTTTGAGTTAATTTTTGTATATGGCATAAGGTAAGGTTCCAGCCATTGTTTTGCATGTAAATATCCTGTTGCCATAGTACCATTTGTTGAAGGGACCATTGTATGCTTGGTCTTGGCACCCTTGTGAAAACTCAATTGACTGTAGATGTATAGGTTTATCTCTGGATTCTCAATTCTATTTCAGTTATCTAAATGTCTGAACTTACGTCAGTAATATACTATTTTTAACATGTAACTTTGTAATAAGTTTTAAAATTGGAAAGTATGAGTAATCCAACTTTTTTCTTTTCAAGTTTGTGTTGGCTCCTTTGGGTTCACTGCAATTTTATGTAAATTTTAGGATTGGTTTTTCCATTTCTGCAAAAAAAAAAAAAGCACTTAGGATTTTGATAGGAATTGCATTGAATCTTTAGATCATTTTAGTAATCTGTAGATTACTTTCATCTTACAAATATTGCCTTCCAACCGATGAACATGGAATATCTTTACATTTGTTTATGTCTTCTTTAATTTCTTTCAGCAATGTTTTGTAGTTTTCAGTGTAGAATCTTGCATCACTTTGGTTAAATTAATTCCTGGTACTTTATTATTTTTGATGCTATTATAGATGGAATTATTTTCTTAATTTCCTTTTTGGATTGTTCATTGCAAGTGTATAGAAATACCACTGATTTTTGAGTGTTGATCTTATATCTTACAACTCTGCTGAATTTATTTATTAGGGCTAACAGATTCTTTGTCTTAATTATTTAATATTTTCTATATATAAAATCATGTTATCTACAAACAGAGATGGTTTTACTTCTTCCTATTGTATTTGGATGCTGTTAATTTCTTTTTCTTATGCTCTGGCCAGAATCTCTAGTACCATTTTGAATAGAAGTGTTGACTGATATCCAACCTTGAAATTCTTGCAATACCAGCCTCATAGAATGATTTAGGAAGGCTTCCTTTCTCTTCCAGTTTTTGGAAGAGTTTCAGATGGATTGGATTTGGTCCTTCTTTAAATGTTTGGCAGAATTCATCAATGAAATCTTCATGTTCTGGCATTTGTTTGTTGAGATATTTTTTATTACTGATTCAATCTATTTTGTATAATTCTATACAGATTTTCTGTTTTTCCTTTAGTCTGTTTTGTTTATCTAATTTGTTGGTATAAAAGTGTTCATAATACTCTCATAATTCTTTTTACTTCTCCAAGGTCGGTAGTAATATTCCTAATGTCATTTCCGATTTTAGTATTATGTGTCCTTTTGCCTTTGTTTTTTGGTCAATATACCTAACAAAATTGGTTTGCCAATTTTTTTGGTCTTTTCAAAGAACACACTTTTGGTCTTTTGGTTTTCTTTGTTGTTTTTCTATTTCCCATTTTATTTATTTCCACTTACATCTTTAGTATTCCTTTTACTCTGGTAGCTTTGGGTTTAGTTTGCCTTTTTTTTTCTAGTTCCTAAAGGTGTAAAGTTATTCATTTGAGACTTTTCTTCTTTTTTAATGTAGATGTCTACAGCTATAAATTTTCCTCTGAGCATTGCCATATGTATATCTTCTTTAGTGATGTGTCTGTTAATCTCTTATGAAGTAAATCCAAATTACCTTTTTGTTTTTCTTTGATGGATTATGCATTTCAACAGCCATCACCAAGACCAAAGACATGAACATTTTCTCAGATGCTTTATAGTTTTGCATCTTATACTGTCTATGTTCCATTTTTAGCTAATAATTATCAAAAGTGTATTACCTAAGTCTGGGTACCTTTTCCTTTGCATGGAACATTTGCAATTGTTCCAAAACCATTTGTTGAAATGGCTATCCTTCTCCATTATTTGATCGTTGCTCTTTTGTAGAAGATCAGTTGACTATATTTGTGTGGTTCTATTTGTAGGCTTTCTATTCTGTTCCACTTATATTTTCTCTAATAGCATGCTCTCTTGATAACTATAGTCATAGAATAAGCTGTGATATCATGTAGTGTGAGTCATCCAACTATCATCTTCTTCCCCACCCTTTCCCTTCTTCCTCTTCTTCCTCTTCCTCCTCCTTCTCCTCTTCCCCCAGTATTTGGTTGGGTATTCTAGGTCCTTTCCCTTTTCATATAAACTTTAGAATATGTTTGATAACATATAGATATAGATATAGATACAGATACAGATACAGATATAGATGTAGATAGATAGAACTTCTTTGATTTTTTATGTGTTTTGTAGTTTTCCACATGCAATTCCAATATATATTTTGTTAGGCTTATACCTGTGTATTTCATTTTGGGAGGTGTAATTGGAAATTGCATTTTTAAAATTTCAAATTACAAGCAGTTTCATCTAAGTACACGGCACAACATAGTGCCTCTTGTATAGCACCCATTAAATAAATAGTAGCTATTATTATTTTTGCATGGGAAACTATAATTAAATAATAGAATGTGAGTTGATAGGGAGAATATAATTCTTAGAGAAATCAGATCATTTATCAGACTGTGCTTGAATGATTTTTATAACAAATAAGTGTATTCTGTATTTTCAATAACCAAACTGATAGGAACTTTAAACTTGGTTAGCAGAAGCAGTCTGTTAAAATTATGGACGAATTTGTCTGATAAATATGTTGGGCTTGGTAGTAAGACACAAAACTTATTTCTAGTGCTTATTATACACTAAAAAAAAAAAATCCTTAAACATCACGTTTAAAGAGATTGTAAGAAAATAACTTTTCTTTTATCAAATAATGTTGGTATTACAAAATCCATCATGGATAAAATCAAAGAAGAAAATATACTTATACCTGAAGGGGGTTCACTTGGAAAGAGTTAACAGTTTGTCCACCACAGAAAATGGAAGTAGATGGCCTTGTCTTACATTTGTTTCTACTCAGTGGATATGGTTTGATTTGTGAACACAATGGCCTTATTGATGTGGTAGAGACTGGAAGACTAGAAAGGATCATAGAAATAAAAGAGAAAGAAAAATCTAGGATGTGGTCACCAAATTCAATAATCATTAATTTTAAGTTTTGGTCAGTACAGTCCTGGTATCCTAAACCTACTAGGTTGTCTTTTCCTTGGCATACCCTGTTGGTTCATGCCACTTCACAGTCATGTACATTGCCTGTCCTGCTACCAGGAGTCCCATCTTTGCTCTCTGGCTACCTTTTTAACTTCTGTTACCATTGCCACAGAAGGTGCAAATACTAACCTAGCTGCTACCATATTGATTTTCTATCCTAATGCTAGTACAACACTTGCATTACATTCCCAATGAATATCTGGTTTCTTCAAAACCTACAATCTCCTCTCTCAAATAATTTGGCAAGCTACACTGACATTCTTGGATATCTATTGATTGTGGTAAATTCTGCTTATATGATAAATTCCTTTTCTCATAGGCTAAATTCCGACTCATAGTCTTTATTTTTAGAATTTACCATGTGATATAGTTCAAGATATAAAGTGCAAGCTTATATCTGTTAAGTATTTGGGGGAAAGCTTTTTTTTTTTTGGAATAAAACTGACAAATGAGGCATGTGCCATCTATTCTATCTTATTATCTTCACCAGATATTTGAAGCTATAGACCATCTTATAAAATATGGAGTATGAGGGAAATGCCAAGGGATTTGCAAAGATGCCAGCCATAAACCAATGCCTGACTGAAGTCAACTATCTCCAGACTTGTATTTATGGGGAAAAATAAACCTCTAACTACATTAAGTTTTCTGTTACTTTCATATGACAGCAATCCTAATCCAGGTACTTTTACACAGAGTTTAAGTAAAGTAGTGTTGCCTGCGTGTGGGCCCTTAGAGTACTGGTCCTTTGTTATTAATCTCAATATGACTTCCAGTAAATCTCATTATTCTTGTGCAAAAAGAGCCTGTTTTAATTTTCCAGATTGAATATATGGGATCAATTACAATAATTCAATTATTAAAGATGGTCTATTATATTTATCAAGAGTCTGTTAAGAAATTTATGGAGAGAGTGTCAGTTTGCTCAGTTTTTGGATCTTTGTTTCTCTTTTGCCTGAGATGAATACAGGTTGATTCCTTTTGAGAGCTGGGAGGGAGAATGTGTCTCATGCCTCTCTACTATCTTCTGGGGTTTGCTGGCAATCTTTGGCATACCTTGGTTTATACATGCATCACCATGACCTCTGCCTTCATCCTCACATGGCATTCTCTCTGCATTTATCTCTGTGTCCAAATTTCCCCTTTTTATAGGGACACAATCATAATGGATTAGGACCCACTCTCATGGCTTCATCTTGACTTGATCATCTGCAGAGATCCTATATCCAACTATGGTCATAATATATACAGGTACTGGAAGGTAGGACTTCACCATATGTTTAGAGGACATGATTCAGCAGACAAAAAGCTCTTACTTTTCACTCTAAGGTGTGGTTGTCAGGAGCAGCTCTGCTTTAGGCCATCACAGTGAAATGGAGCAGGACCTTATGGTCTATGCCCCACCCCCATGCCCTCAGCCTGCCTTTTATCTGTGGAAAAACTGTAGCCAAAGGATAAGTTTAATCAGAGAAGTAAATAAATGCAGAAACAAAGGACAACAGTCAAAGGAGAACAAATAATAATAGTTTAGTCATTAAGCATAGTTAAGGACCTTTAGTTCTTCTTTAAGGGCTACAGAGAATATTCTGAGCCATATCCTGTGAGCTGTCTTATAGATACTAAAACCCCCACCAGGTGGGAGAAGTTAACTACATGATGACCAGGCTATAGCCATGACATAAGCTGTCACAATTCTGAGAGTTGGCCTCAAAGAAGTGGAAACAAACCAACCCCAGAACTGAAGATTAATTGTACCTAAAACAATCAAGATGATGCTGGTCAGACCACCGATGACCAATTTCAAGATGACTGTCAGAACTGACTGTGCCATTTCTGCATGTAGCCCCCTCCCTCCACCTATAAAAGCTCTTGTCCACTGATTGTCAGAGGAGGGAGTCAGCCTTCGGACAGGCGACCGCCCTCCCCTCCGGTTGCCAGCATACAAAATAAAGCAAACTTTCCTTTCCACCAAGCTTGCCTCTTTATTGGCTTTTGAACTGCGAGTAGCTGGACCCCACTTTCGGTTACAACAGCAGAGGAGACTGTGCTCTATGCTGCTTGTCAGTGGTTCAGTTAGGCTGGCTACACTCCATAGGAGCTCATTCTTAGGCTCAGGCTGAAGACACAGCTAATACCTGAAGAAAATTCTTCTCATGGCATAAATGGAAACACAAAAGTCCAACTGCCCAAGCACATTTGCTAACACCCCATTCAGCAAACAAATCACATGGCTAAACTCAAAATCAAGGTGGAAAGAGGTGTACTCTGCCCCTGTGGGACAAACTAGAGAAAAGGGAACACTCCTACACTGTTGGTGGGAATGTAAATTGGTGCAGCCACTATGGAAAACAGTATGGGGGTTCTTTAAAAACTAAAAATAGAACTACCATACGATCCAGCATGCCCACTCCTGGGCATATATCCAGAAAAGATGAAAACTCTAATTTGAAAAGGTACATGCACCCCAATGTTCATAGCAGCACAATTTATAATAGCCAAGACATGGAAGCAACCTAAGTGTTCATCAACAGATGAATGGATAAGGAAGAATGAAATAATGCCATTTGCAGCAACATGGATGGACCTAGAGAATATCATACTAAATGAAGTAAGTCAGACAGAGAAAGACAAATGTTATGTGATGTCACTGATATGTGGAATCTAAAAAAATAATACAAATGACTTTATTTACAAAACAGAAAAAAACTCACAGACACAGAAAACAAACTTATGGTTACCAAAAGGAAAAGAGGGTAAGGGATAATTTAGGAGTATGGTATTTGATACACACTACTATTTATATAAAGTAAACAAGGATTTACTGTATAGCACAGGAAACTATATTCAATATCTTATAATAAACTATAATGGAAAATAATTTGAAAAAAAATAACAGAATCACTTTGCTGTACACCTGAAACTAACACAATATTGTAAATCAACTATACTTCAATAAAATATATATATTGAAAAAAGGAAAAAGTTCATCTATTTCAATGATCTTAATGAAAATGACTACATGGTACCAGCTGTACATTGGTCTAAATTTCTGGCTCACTTTTAACTTTTAGATCATTTCTGATTCACTTCAAACTTTTAGAACAGTGGATTATCCAAACAAACAAAAATCAAACAGGTAGCAGAAGAGAGAGGGAGAGAGAGAGAGAGATTGACAGAGAGAGAGAAAAAAGAGAAAAGAAAAGTAAAGGAAATAAATGTCCTAGATGTCTAAAATTACTTATTAGAACTTAAATGCTAAATGGAAGATATGTATATGTTCAAGCATTTGTGTGTTTCTGGGCACTAAAGGTAATTACTCCAATCAAGTTAACCACTTACATGTATTGAGGTCATTTTCATCCATTTCTGGAGATATGTAAGTTTATTATTTTGTGTCTAAACTATGAACACATTCAAATTATATCTTTTTAAAGACTATTTTGGTTATTGGTTTTCCCAACTTGGAAAATTACCGCAGTCATGTCTCCTCTTTGCTGATAGGAATATCTAATGAGATAATTTAACTGGAGGGAAAACATTACTTACTTGAAGGACAGGGGCGATTAGCAGTCAAACAATTTATCTCCAAGAAATATTATTTTTTGAAAATCTTGAATGAAGGCAACCATAATTGCCACAGGGAGCTAATGAGTTATTACTACTGCATACCTCAAAAATGTAATGTACCCTTCTTTTCCCTTCTGCTGCAACAAACCTGGGTCCTATATATTTCTTCAATCTCTTTATTTATAGATTCATATATATCTATAAAATATGTGTTGTTGTTTGTCCATGGATGCCCAAATCACTTATAAAATTTAACCCAAATAAAAAATTTTAGTCTACTCTTGCAAAATAGGTGATAAACAAATATATACATTTATTTATTTATCCTATGAAAATATTATCTTTGGCAACAGAACCATACAAGTTTCTGTCATTTTGTGATATAATGTTTATTATCTATATTTTATCTCTAGTCATTCTGTAAAGTACTAAATGTTCCTTGTGGTAGGTATCTTGTAAGTATGGAATAACATAATTTGAAATTTATTTTCGTATAAAAGAGATAAAATATCTTTTAGTCACTGACTGTTACCATTTCTTAAAGGAAATCCTTTTGCTCTCACTTCAAAATCTGTGCAGAATCTAACTACTTTTCACTACTTTCCTCCTGGTCAAAGCTACCATCTTCTTCTACCCAGGTTTTAAAAATAGTTTCTTATCCAGCAGCCAAAGTGGGCTTAAAAAAAATCAGATCACTTCATAACTTTACCCAGAATCCTCTAGTGGTCTCCCCTTTGACATAGAATAAAAATGAAAGTTCTTACTATAGCTTCAGGTCATTAAGGAATCTGCCCTGCTCCCACTTCTAGTCCCATGCTTACCATTTATTTCCTAACCTCTTCTCCTTCACTCCTATCCTTTCCACATTGGTCTCTGACATTATTTCTAGAAATGCCAGGGATGCTTACAGCCTTTCCACTACCTGGTCTCTCTAATTGGAATGCTCTTCCTCCTTATATCCATATAGCTCCTTCACTCACTTATTTCAAGTCTGTTCAATGATACCTTTTCCAGGAGGCTCACCATCATGAAAAATAGTTAAATATAAACTGTTTAAAACAGTAACATTCTCCTCCTCCACTACCATGACACTCCCAATTCCTCTTACCTATTTTCTTTATCTTTTAAAATAGCTGTTATTGTCTCATTTATTATGGTTTAGTGTCTATCTCTTCTAACTAAAATATTTACTTCTTAAAGGTGGGGTTTTTATATGTTCTCTTTAGCTGAAGTAACCTCAGTGCCTAGAACAATGATTGGAATATATTAGGTACTCCATAAGAATTGGTTGTGTAAAGAACCAAATCACAGCGATAAGAAAATGTTCAAATGACCCAAATCAATGAATGACAAGTAGGAAATGGTTAATCCAGGCCTGTAGAGAAAAGCATGAGTGGGACCTCTTAAGAAATCTTTAAAATGATCCTGGAAGAAGATATTCTCATCCACATTAAAAGAATGAATGGAATGAAGTCAATGTTGAATGTACAAAATAATATATGGATATTTTTGAGCTGTGGCACTTAAACATAGTTATATATGTCTATCCTTGACTATCAGAATGGAGAAAATGGCTGAAAAGGAAGATACACTAATCAAAGACATTCAGGAAAATATATGGCCTCAATCAATAATGAGGTATAAAAATATGATACAATACTAATAACTGGATGACCAATTTAATTTCAAAATATTATGATTTCAATTGTGAAATACTTAAATTTCAGAAAATTATTAAGAATAATATACCATATAAATAAATTCACTTGCTTACATTGCAATAGCATGAGTAAAATTATTTTCTGAAAATCCTAAATATTATAAATTTTCTTACAGTCTTTCTATGAGGAGTTTTGTTGTCAAATAATAGCAAGGTTTCAATTGTTAGAATTATAAGTGAGTCATAGCTGAAATGTTGACTTAATTAAACTTTGATGGCTATACTCTAGGACTGTACTCAAAACAAGACTGTAGAAACTTTACCTGGAAGGGTCCTGCTCGTATTTCTAAACATGATTTATTTGAAAAATCAAATGTGCCTGTCTTCAGGATATATAGTGTGCTCAATGTAGAAGTTTCCATGAGGGCACAAACTTTCTATGATTCATTTTTGAAAAGCAATTAGCATTTATTAAAGTAATATTTAAGAAATATTTCTAAAATACATAATGAAAGTCTGCTGTGTTCCAGGCAAATACTGACAACACAAACAATGAAAATGAAATAAAATGAAACAAATAAAAATTTGTTCTTTTTACTTTTGAAATTTAATTTCAAGTTACTTTTAGTCTTCAAGGTGGATTTGTCCAACAAGCTGATGGATATATAACCCTGGAGCTCAGAGGAAAGATATGGACTAAAGACATGAATTATGGAGTCCTAAATATATAGATGATATTTAAGTCTTGAAATGGATAAGATAATCTAAGAAGAAAGTTTATAGAGGAGAAAAGAAGAAGCCATATGTAAAGAGAAAAAGTGTCTACAGAAGCATGGAAAACAAATAGCATTACTAATATCATTTTATGGAAATCATGACTAATCGTATCAAATGCTGCTGAAAATTCATGTAAAATGAAACAAAATAGAGGGAACCTTAAGGTAATGGATACTTTACTCACCCAAATCCTCACTCCAGTTTCTGAGAGTGTTGCTAATTGACAGTTCTCAACTGTCAGTCTTTTTTAGATATGCTGACAAATCACACAGTCTTCCTGAGTAAGCCTAAAACCAATGACTGGACTATTTGGGTTACATATACATTTCTGACTCTTTTCCCCAACTAGAGATAAATCAGAAGGGTCATCTCAGTTCCACAATTCCTTGTTGTGCATCCAAGCTAAAATTTAGTATCCAAACTAAATTCTTTTTCATTCTTCCCTTCTTTCAAAGGTAGGCATTCCCCAATTAATTTCCTGAATATCAATTTCTATCTCAGTGACTGCTTTCCAGGTAACTGACCTGTAACAGTTAATGATGGTAGTGGGCAGAGAAAGTGGATATCAAGTTGGGATTTTAGATCTGGGAAAGACGACTTCCTCTGGTGGTAGTGGAACACAGATAGTTCCGGCGTAAGATGGCAATGCAATTGTTAAGACTTTTACCTAATGGGGAACTGGGATAAAATAATCTGTAAAAGGAAATACACTAGCAGGCACAAGGCATCATTCATTTGAAAAGTATAAGGAAGTAAATTGATGGCTTTTGAATTGGATTGCTTTTGCTAGGGGCACTTTCATGAACTTTGTGGATAAAGATAATGAAAGGCTAAACGTAATTAATCAGTAATTAAAGCCTGAATGTGAAAGCCAGAAAGCCTCCTTGGCAGCATATAAAGATACTGTAGTCGCCTGCAGTTAGAGGGCAGAGAAAGCTGAGGATCACATCCAGATTTAAGATGTGATTATGTAGCGGAACTTCAATGAAAGTTACATTTTCAACTGGGCAGGTCTGCTGTGTCAAGGTCAGAACTCTGACTGAAAGGACATGCAATGAAAGTCACTGCAAGGGAACATCTGGATTGGTGCATTAAACACTCAGATTCCCCTGAATTTTCAAGTTTGTAGAAGTGGTCGTACAATCTTCTCTCTTAAGAGCTAACAAACATTCGTTTTCTTGAAGATGATGCAGAGGTCTCTGCCCTGCAAGAAAACAACCCACTCCACCAGGGTTATCCCCAACTTCCCCCTAACCATTAAGTCAATAATGAGAATTAAGTTACTACCTAACCCATAGAGGAAATCTTGCTAATGGAGCACAGAAGCTATAAATTCTGGACTGGTACCAGGAGGAGTGAGAGTGTTTATAGGTAGGAGACAGAAGATGCTGAATCGTAGGGGAAAGAATATAAAGTTTGACAATGGACAATTTATCAATATGGGAACACATTTTCAGATACATATTTTAGTACTCTACAAAAAACTTCCCCCAAAATTCAAACATGCTGCTAGGATGACCCTTAGAAACTTGGGGAAAATGCAGGACCATGCAAAGTGAAATAGAAATGCCAAATGTTTCATAGGAAATGACATGGGAAGGAATCAAAAGGTCTAGAGGTTTAGTCATTCTGCAGAGTGGATATAATGTGTAAGGCCAGAAAACCCACTAGATGATTATGTTCCACTGGAGGATTTGGAGGACATCAAATTTACAATAGTAGCAATGGCCTAGTGAAAAATGAGAAGTTTATCCATACCTGTATTTTCTAGTCCAGGGCTGATGTAGAAGGTGTTGTGACCGATTTGAGCTTGTCACTAGTAATGGGGATGCTATGAACCCAAAATACTAAAGTCTACAGGGTGGTACTTAACCATCAGAAGCCAGATGGGTACAATGATCATAATAAATGAGAATATTTGAGTGCCAGCAAGGAGGATTGGACATGAAGAGAGCTAAGAGAATGCTTAATAAAATATAGCATGGCTAAGGCAAGATAGAAAGACAGTTGACAAAGGTATTGCTTAAAATATTCAACCCAAAGAAATCATGAATGTGTTTTCAGGAGGCTAATGACACCTGCTCCTATAGAAAAGTATAATCTCTTGCCCAGTTTCCAAAATTTAATTGTTCAGACGTGGAATTCACTGAAGGAAAGGAAGATCCTAGGAGAAGGTATTCTGTAACATTACATCAGGTATATAAGGTAAGGAATCACTCAATGCTTTCCTAAAGGAATGTATAGCTATTCAGTAGCTGTTACTGGTGTGAGGAGAATATCTACATGTTTGGAGGACTATAGAAGCTAGGATTGATAACTGATACACAGGATTTAAAGGATCCTCACTATACTTATGGTAAGAGTGGTGGCATATAGGAACTAGTTAATAGACTGAGTCCTGGAATAGGGCGAGCTCAGAGTGAATCCCCTGGGTACAAAGATTCTATGATGGTCATTCTTCTTGTTCCTCGATGTGTAATTAGAATGCAAATATGAGTGACAGGCACATCACTATCTTGGCTTGTAGGATAAGAGCAATTGTATTGGTACAGGCAAGTACAGACCTCTGAAACTGCCCCCTCCCTCATGTCCTAGACAATATAGTAGAATAATCATATATTCCTGAGGGAATGGGAGAGATCAGAGTCACCACTAAAGGATCCAGGGATGGTGGTTCTCATCATATCACATCATATCACAATTTAATTCATCCAAGGCACCCATAGAAAAAACAGATAGTTCCTGGAGGATAACAGTGAACTGATGGAAATTCAATTAAAGAGTAGCTCCAATTGTACCTCCTGAGCTAATCGTTGTATCTTTACTAATGTGCATTACTAGAGTCTCAGATATGTGATTTGCGGCCATTGTCTAATGAATGCATCCTATCAAAAAAGGGGATCAAAAATAGTTCACATACTTAAGAAAATGAAAACATTAACTTGAAAATTTATATGCACCACCAGGTTCACTGCAGCATTATTTACAATAGTCAAGATATGGAAGCAAATGTCCATCAATAGACTAATGAATAAAGAAGATGTGGTATATATATATATATATATATATACAATGTAATATTATTCAGCCATGAGAAAGAAGGAAATTCTGCCATTTGGTACAACATGGATGGACCTCAAGGGCATTATGCTAAGTGAAATAAGTCAGAGAAAGACAAATACCATAAGTTCTCTCTTATATGTGGAATCTCAAAAAACAAAACAAAACAAGCTCACAGACACAGAAAGTGGTGGTTGCCAGAGGCAGGGAGCCGGGGAGTTGGGAGAAATGGGTAGAAGGAGTCAAAAGGTAAAGAGAAAAAAAAGTTTATGTGCCATAGGATAATCAAAGTAACACCCGGGCAGTGGAGTGGTGGGAAATATATATATTTAACTTTATATTTTTATGAATAATATGTAAGGAATATTTTTACCTTCATAATAAAGGAGAAAAACTTATTTTCAAAAGGACAGTTCAGCCCCAAATTTACTTCTTCCAGTATAATTTATATAAATTTCAATTTCTGATTGATTGCTAATTTTTTGCATAAGTACTCGCAAACTCTGAGACAAAGTGGCTCTACAGGGCGCAGCAGCAAAGAGGCCACTGATGTAAGACAGACTATAATCTTGAGTGGAAGTGATTCATTTTCAGAAAAATTATGGACCTAAATAAAAAGATAAAGTGTTTAGATCAGGGTCTGGCACACAGTAGGTGCTACTTAAGTATTAGTTGTTATCATTATTGTGACTATTGTTACCATTACTTAGCCTTCTGGGCATCAATTTCTCTCAGCCATTCCTTAGTGTGTAGGAGCTTGTTACTCAAAAAACAAAACAAAAATTCACATTCGCAAACACTAGACAAGAGTGCATACTTACAGTCTTGCCCCAGGGCTATGTAAACCTGTCTGTCCCCCACCCAGCATAGTATAGTTCAAATTCAAAGAAACCTGGATGGTCTGGACATCCAGAGAACATCACAGGAGTCCACTATATCAATGGTCTCAAGATAATAAGAACAAGTGAGCAAGAGGTTACAAGTGCATTGGAAGCCTTGGAAACACATGCTCTCCAGAGGTGGGAGATAAACTCTTCAGTTTCAGATGAACACCTTATAAATCATCCACTCATGAAGAAGTACTAAATCAATTAGCAATATTCCGCAAGTTTCCATCAGTCAGATTCTGTCATTGACCACCCCTTTGCTGGCAAGCAAAGTTGCCCACTCACCAACGCTGGTTAGGTACTGCTGCTGCTGAATATGTAACCTCCCAGCAACAGAAACCAACTCTAGGTCCCCTTGTATGAGACCATTCTCTTGGCCAGGAATTGACAAACTGTGGCCCATGACGCAAATCCAGCCCTGTTTTTACAAATAAATTTTTATTGGAACCTAATCCCTCTTTTATGTTTATATATTTTCCATGGCTGCTTTTGTGCAATAGTAGCAATGTTGAGTTGCGAGAGAGACTGCTAGCCCACAAAGCCAAAAACATTTACTTTCTAGATCTTTACAGAAAAAAATTGCCTACACTTACTCTAGAAAATCAACCAGACACTTTGGTGGCAAATTGCCTATAGTGTACCCCTTCCAACTTGGAACTGAAAGTGATCCATCTGACTAAAATCAACACATATTCTGAGTATAGATTTGCTTTCTCTGCCCAAAGGATCTCATCCAGATTTGAGGCTTACAATCTAGAAACGTGGAACACCACATATTGCATTGGACCAAGGAACCAAATTAGCAGAAAAGGAGGTGTGTCAGTGGATACATGACTAAGATCCTATTACATACAGCATGATCTATAAGCTGAAGTCCTAATAGAACAATGGAGAAGAATTTTGAAGAGGCAGATGAGATGTCAGCTAAGAAATGGTACCCTGTAAGCATGGAGAATCATCCTAGCACATGTAGTGTACAATTCTAATCAATAATTATCATATGGTGCTATATATTAGCTTGAATACTTGGATTAAGAAACCAAACGATCGAGACTTCCCTGGCAGTCCAGTGGTTAAGACTGGGTGCTCCCAATGCAGGGGGAGTGGGTTCAATCCTTGGTCAGGAAACTAAGATCCCACATGCCTCACTATGGGGCCAAAAAAATAGAAACCAAAGGATAGAAAAAGAAATGACTCCATTTAGCATGGCTCCTAGTGACTTATTTGGGTCATAAAATTTCTTTTGCCTGATATTAGTTTAGCTACTATAACTTTCATATGCTTACTGCTTTTATCATATCTATTTTTGCCAACCTCTTCCACCTTTTATTTAAAATGAGTCTCTTATAGACCTTGTATAGTTTGACCATCTTTGTTCTTAAATTTGAGTGTTTATTCATTAAATTTAATGCAATTTCAACATGATTGTATTTAACTGTATAATTTGATTAGAAATGATCTATTTTTCATCTTTTGACTAATTTAAAAAATATGTTTTCCTTTTCCTGCCTTTTTTGGGTTATTTAACTATCTTTCATTGTTCTATGTTAATTATTCCTTTTAGCTTTCTAGGTATAGCTTTTGCATTATTTTACTTTATTTTTCTTTTGGGGAATTATACTATGCATCTCTATTATAATCTATTAAGAATTAATAGTTTTCCCTTTTATGAAAAATATTATAAAAGGCTTACAAATTTATATTTCAGTTGAACTCCCAAGCTTTGCGCTATTACTATTAAATATGACAATAAGTTGCTGTAATTTTTGCTTTATATTGTCATCAATATTTAAAAGGAAATGTTTAATCTTCTGTATTCACCTACATAATTACTATTTCTTTTCTTGTCCATTTCTTCTTTTACATACTTTTTTCCATCTGTTGTCAATTCCTTCAAAATGAAGAACTTCCTCAGTATTATTTATAGGAGCAGATTTAGAAGCAAAGAATTCTCTCAATTTATTCATATAATGTATTTTACATTTTGAAAGTTGAAAAATATTTGTGTATATATCTCTGGGTGTAGGGTCCTGTGTTGACAGTTTTTATTTTTTTTCCTCAACCGTTTGAATATATCACTCCATTGTCTTCTGGCCTTCATAGTTCCCAGTAGAGGTCAACTGTGGTCTCTATTATTGTAATTTTTCTACCTTTAACTATTTCCAAGATTATTCTCCACCTTTTTTCATTCTCAGTATTTGATTATTTCGGTAATATAACTACTTTGTGCTGCATAGTGGCATCTATGCATTTGTCCCATTTGAGATTCACTGAGCTTCTTGGAAATGTATTTTATCTTTTTTCAACAAATTTTTGAATTTTGGGTTTTCATAGTTTATTTTATTTGGTCTCTTTTTTCTGTGTAGTTTTCATACTTCTCTCCTTGTAACTTCAGATGTAAGTGTGCTAGGCTGTTTGATATTGCCTCAGCTCACAGAGACTTTATTTTTTAATTTTAAGATGTTTTGTGTTCTTCAGATTGCATTCAAGTTTAGTGATCCTTTCATCTGCCTTATCTCTTATGATCATGATCCTTTTCAGCAATTTTTTCATATCAGATATTATATTTTTAGTACTAAATTTTCTATTTTATAGCTTTAATATTTGCTATTATTTCCTTTCATTTTGTTAAGCATATTTCATATTATATCTTTTAACATATTTATAATAGTTACCTAACCTTCGATATCTGTTAAATACAACATCTTAAACACCTTTAAATCCTTTCCCATTCCTTTATTAAAGAAATAAATTCTCTTGTGTATTTTCCTTGTTTTTCTAAAATCCAGTGGTTTTTAATTAAATGCTGATAATCATGTATTCTACTCAGAACAGTTTTTATGCTGCTTTAGAGAAGCTTCTGTTTTTTTCAATTTGTTTTGCTTTCCTGGCAGGTAGTTTTTAAGGTTAGCTCAGATTGACCCCCTTGAGGCACGTATTAAGCATTATTAGGGCAGGTCTAGAGTTGTATGTACTATATAATTAGGATATCCCTACTCTTAACTCTTTTTTGGTGTGTCAGCTGAGTTCCTGTGGTGTTTAATGAAGTCTCTACACTTTGCCTAATTAGATATCTTACATCTTCTATGCAACCTCTGGAATCTCTGTTCTGATCAGAGTTTTCCTGTACCTTTTTCTGCCAGGCTTTATGAAGTGAACTTTATTATCAGCCACAGACTTAAAAGGAGTCTGTACAAACCTCTGGAGCTTCTTCTCTTCATACTTTCCTCCTTCCTTAAATTCTGTCCAGAAATTTCAGCTGCATCAGACCTTTGATCATCGCCTGCCAAGCATCTCCATACTCTGCTTAGTCTCTGCATCCCCATGGTGTCATCCAGAATGTGACCTTGAGCAGAAATCTAGAACAATCTTGGATTCATTTTGTGTTTTTTTCCTTTCTTTTGGTGCTCACACCAAAAGTGAGCCTTGTACAGTCTATATTACCCACTATCCAAAAACAGTCATTTCACATATTTTTTCCAGTTTCATAGATTTTTATATATTAAGGTCTAGATAAGTAGCAGTTATTTACTCATTCATGGCCCAAGGACTTATATATTAGGAGAAACACAGCATCAAATGTAACAGGGTGGAAAAAGGAATATGGGTATGAATGTATTTAGCTTATAGTTTCTTAATGTAAGGTTAAAAAAATGTTTCTATCACATGCATTCTACATCGTTAATAAAGTATGTAATCTATTAATAAAGAAAAGAGGGTGTTTGGGTCAAGGTTGGGAAAGTAAGGGTGAGGGGAATTTGCCAGACAGAGGTGAACATGTTTTCTTTTAAAAAATGAAAAAATTCACTTTACTAATATTTAATTTAAAATGTTTTCATCATTGTTTTAAAGTGGTTGTCTGCCTTACCAAATAAAGATATATAAGAATAGAGGATTTAAAGAAACTGACAGTAAGTTAAAGAGTAAAAATTGAATTCAACACATCTCCAAGTTGCTGAGAATTTTCTAAATATTTTCTGGATACAATTCTAACATATAAATATTAAATTTAAAAATACATTGTCAACATATTGACCTTTAGAGTAAATTGATTAAAAAAGACTATAGCATAATGCATGTTTCATCGTAACTAAGATGTTGTTATCTATAACATTTAAACACCTATCATTTGACTTCCTCTTTATCCTACGTACATAAAAAGAAATAAACAGACACATAGGCACACAAATGCATATTAGATCATGGGTATCATAGGAATAGAACTGAATTCAATAACAGAAAATCTCATTCAGCTATTTACCAGTCTTGGGAATTTGGAAGTCACTTAAAAATACCTGGGACTTTGAAATTGCATCCAAAAAATAATAGGTAATAAACATTACATATGCTCCTTATGTGTGTAAAAAAAGAACAAATGACATAAGTTATATGAAAGCATGATGTTGAGTTTAGGGAAGGCATAGAAAAGGCAACTTTATCCTATAAAGAGTTTTTTTGTTTCTGTTTTTGTTTTTTTTTTACTTACAGAGTTTTAAAAATTTAACATAATAGAATGTGGCATATGTTGGTTTTGGGTTTTTTGTTTTTCTGTTTTTCCCCCCATTGCTTTCTACTCAGGAATAGTAAAACTCTGACTCAAGATCAGAATAATTTATTTGTGATAGTTCTAAAAGTCATTTTTTTCTTCCAACAGTACGGTCTCCATTTAATAAATATGAAGTAATGAAAATTAAATGAAACAAACAAGAAAAACAGTAAGCAGGCTTCAAAGTTCCATCTTAATTTTTCAGAGTCCACTTAGCCCAGTGAAAAGAACATATGTTTACAGATCTAGTCATCTACGTAAAAATTAAATTAATGTGTTAGACACTGTATTAGGCTTTGTGAATTAATAGACAAAGTACCTAAATTTTGCTCTCATGAAACTTAACTTTTGATTGTCACAGTAGAAAATGAAACTGAACATAGAAAATGAAAATGAGAATAATCATAAATTGATAAATGCCATGATTGAGGTAAATGCAAGGACAATATTACCCCCTCAATTTCCACCCTCCTAACACCTGTGCTTTAATTCCCCATCAAAAATCTCTCTTCCTGTGCTCTTTACATTCCTTCTATTCTTCTCAAGGGTGCTTCTACTGCCATAGGTCCTCTCTCTGCTGCATCGTAAATGTTATTTTTTTCTCTCATTACTACATCATTTCCAACAGTATACATATATATGATCTTAATCCACATACCCTCTGCTGTATCTTTCTCCTCTCTTTCAAAGCAAATGTAATGAAAGAATCATCTTCAGTAATAATCTATACATGCTCACGTCATTATCACTCCCTAGTCCATTCAAATTGTCCTTCATCTCTACAATTCCAGAGTGTTCTCTTGTCAAGTTTAACAATCTCCTGCACATACTTCTTGAGTGACTTCTTGGCAGCATTCAAGTATGTGAGAATTGGTTTAAAAGTACTTTAGGATCTTTCTTCCATCTCACTCTGCAATATCATCTATGTCATCTATGACCACCTTTCTGCTTAATCTCTATGATCTAGCAACTCTGGCCTTCTTTCAAATTCTTCAACACCCCAGGGTGGGGCCTATGCATAGGCAGTTTCTTCTGTGCAGACTTCTCTTTCCTCTGAAATTCACATAGCTGAATTCTTTTTGTCATGTACATCAAAATTAAAGGTCACCTCATTTAGAGCTTTTCTACCTGCTTAAAGCAAAATAGACACACAGTTCATTTCTATCAATCATTTCAATTTTTTTGCATAGCTTGTGTGGTTCTTAATGGTCAACTTATTTTATTTATATATTATCCACATCTCACATTAGAAAATAAACTTCATGAAATCAAGAACTTTGCATGTTGTATTCACTACTATCATCAACACTAAAGATACAAGGCAGATAATTCATGATTAACTGACACTGGTTAAAATATTGAATGAATATATAAATAAATATGAAATAAATAGATGTCCTTAATCCAGACTAAGGTTTTCTGCTGCAGATGATACTTGAACTGAGCCTTGAGAATAAACAAATGTTCTGTTCTTCCAGTATAGGAGAGGAAGAGGGCTATTCCAGTTATAAAGGTCCAAGATGAGAAAGAACCAGGACATGATACAGATGGGATTTGTATGATTTGGCAATTCCTTATATATATTAGGTAAGTTAGGTAAGTTTATTAATATCTCTGTGCACAAATATTCTCATTTATAAAATAAAACATAATTTACCTTATAAGATTGTTTTGCAGAATTAGAGGATAAGAATAAACTTACTTAATTCAGTCCAGTGTATAATAATTCCCATTTTTCAGATACACAAACAATTGCCCATTCTTTCCCACTGTTCTTTAATAATGCATTAGATTTTTGTGTTAAGTAACAAATTACCACACATTTAGCATCTTAAAACAACACAAATCCATTATCTCACAGTTTGGCTGAGTCAGGAATCTGGGCATGGCTTAATTGGGTCCTATGCAAGGTTAGAATCAAGATGTTGGCAAGGGCTCAGTTCTCATCTGGAAACTCAACTGGCAATGAATCTACTACCAGGCTGACTGAAATAGTTGACAGAATTCATTTTCTTGTGGCTGTCTGACCAAAGGCCCTGGCTTCTTGCTGGCTAGCAGGCCATCCTCAGTCTCTAGAGGCTACCCTTATTTCCCTACCATGTGGAACTCTACACATGCCCTCTCACAACATGGCCTCTTCAAAGACAGAAAGAGAGAAAGAGTGTGAGTCTTCCAAGATGAAATCTTATAAAATGTAATATTAGGATTTATGTCCCATCACCTTTACAAAGTTTTTTTGATAAGAAGCAGTTCATAGATCCCACCACCACTAAAAGGGAAGGTATTATACAAGAATATGAACACCAGGAAGAGAGGATAATGGAGGCCTCCTTAAAATCTGTCCACTACAAAACATGATAATAATCTCAAATTCCCAAACTAAACTATCAGTGACTCCTACCTTCTTTATTTCTCTCTTCTTAAAAAAGAAAATCTGAACAGATCAGTAAGTTGCCCCAATTTTCAAATATTTTGTTTCTTCCAAAGATATCATTTCCCAGGTTATTTTTTAAGACCCTTGGCACAAACTCTTAAACCAGAAAACCAGAAACTACAACCTATTAGACAAACTGATGCTTTTTCCCATTGTCACTGCCTTTCTTCATTTCATGGCAAATAGTTTTAATACAAAGAATTATAATGTACACTCTGTGATTTTTTTAAGCACAAAATCACCACCCCTCCCCCAATATTCTTAGGCTTTGTTTTACTTAGTATTAACCAAAAATTTCAATCACTTGATGTTTTTCACAGTATAGTCTTCCAAACTGCTCCAATGGGCCCTTTAAAAATTATCCGGCTTTTGTAAGATAAGATAATGCCTGGCTATTATCTAGTTTGAATCCTTTAGCCTATCACACATAAAACAGGAATCTTGGGGTTTAGTAACTAATTTGTCTGAGTGACAAGTTCCTCTTTTCTACATTGCCTTCTTGGCCAGCCACGACTGAGGATCATTGCCTCTACCTGATTTAATGTGAAATTTACTCTATCCCACTCCATTTCCTCCGTCTTACTCAGAAGAAAACAGGCTGTTTTTCTACAAAGAATCTCCTTAGTTCTCCAAGGAGGTTTACTTACTTTCATTTTTATTTTCTTTTCATAATTACAAGTGGCACTAGATTGCATAATGTAAAATAAACACATTGAAGTCAGAAAGAAGAAAAGGAACGTGCAACAATCAACATGGTTTTCTATAAAATCTGCTTTAATTAATAAGTGGACATTGAGTATGAATAGAAACTGTGGCTTTGGGAAAGGGGCAAGAAGTCTGTAGAGATTCAGGCCACATATAATCATGATTGCTATTTCATAAAACATTTCCCTTGAACTTATCTGTGTCACTACCAATTAAACTCCTCTTTTAAAGATAGTTTTCAGTTATAAACTTTTAAAAAAGGGATCAATTAACATATTGTCACAAAAGACAAGGGAAGCCGGAAGACAGATCAGAAAAAAATACCAGAGACAAAGTTAGAAGAAAATATGTTTAACCCTTATTTAGAACTATCTGGGTCTCATTTGAAATAAAGGGAGGAATTATTTGACTTTAAGCTCTTTTGTATTATTAATCCATTTGTATAAACAGAACCTTTTAAGGAAAAGAAATGCACTCAGAGACTAGAAAGGGAGACTGCTGACAGTTATGCAGTTGTATTCTTGGATTTTTTGGCAAAGTCATATATATTCCATTTAACAATTTTTCATTCCTTAAGCTCCAAGAATATAGGCCCTATATAGTAATTTGAGACTTTGGGATCCTTCGAGACCTTGCATTAATTCCTGACCGATAGCCGTGAAACCACTAAATCGGTAGCAACATTAACTTTACACCACTCGCTATTTATTTAGGACTAGGTTGTTTGACTCGTTTTCCTTTGCAGTAGTCAGTGAGCAGTTTTCCTCTGTGAGGCTAACTTCAGGATTACATTAATAATTTATCATAAAGTTAGCACATAAGTAGACTGTTTTCATAGGATTATGAAATCAATCCACCAATATTAACTATTTTTGGAAATAAGACAATACATGTGAAGATGGTGGGTAAAATGAAGACAACAAAGAATTGGTTTGAGGAGTAGAGATGCAAAAGAAATTTGATTTAGACAAAATGTAAATTGTAATCTCTTTCAGTGGGTTCGACAAGTGAAAGCTGAAGAATATCAGCTTTAGATATTTATACTTAGGCATATAAAACATAAGATTGTTTCAAATATTAGATTCTATGTAAGGAATTCTACTCTGAATAGCACATGAAGATAAACAAAAATATAGGTTAACCTTGCACTGTAGTAAAAATGTGGGAAAAACTATCCTACAACTGGAGGACATCAGTGTCCAATACGGTGGTTAAGCAAGGGTGAAATATTTTCTTCAAGCAAAAATCACCTGCAAAGTTTTAATAGAAAAAGGGAGCATGTAAACTGATATTTCATATACATTACATCCAGGAACACATTATGCTACCCCATTTATACATATAATTAGATAAATTATTTAGGCTAAAGTTTTCTGAAAACTTATCCCTAACATTTTAAGCCTCTTTCTTTTAAAAAATATTTTTGTTGTAGTTAATAGAATCAATGTTCATTATAATTTCTAGCCAATTTTTTCTATTAGAGTAGTAAGCCATTACTTTTGTGTGAGTCTGTGTTATCTTGTATTCAGCAACTTGGATAGTGTTTTAAGAATTTTATCTGTAATCTGGTATGTTTACTCCTACAAATGCATAACCTAAAAGTAATGATATTTTGTTTCTTACTTTTCAATAAGAATGGATGCTAATATTGACTGCACGTTTGTTGTTTCATATTTGTTCTTAGAAATTCAAATCTGATCTTCTCTCTATGCATTATTTGTTAAAAATATTGTGTATTAAGATGAGACCTCAGGAAAGCTCACAATTTGTTTGTATACTAAATTTTGGTTTCATATATACTAATTTAAAACATCAATATAATTTGCAGAACAGTAGAGAAAGAAGGTACTTGTATCTTGTTCTTAACTTAAAAGTGAATACATGCCTCAAATCTTTTACTCTACATGATAATTTCTAAAGGGTATTTACATTAACAATAGCTGTGAGTAGGCAGGACGTGTTTTGATATCACCATTTTATAGATATGAGAACTGAGATTCAGACAAGGTAACTAACATGCTTGCGGTTTTTGACAAATGTTTAGAATTCTTTGACTCATACAGCCCAAGTCTGACTATTTGGTTAAAATGCTCTACATAGCTATATTACATATGGAGAAAATTTCTCGATGACTTAACAGTTTTAGGATACAAGACATCGTAATGGAAAATAATTATTTTAAGAGGCTCTTTTTTTTTTTTGCCAATTTTGAGCGTAGCTAGGAATAAAGGGACAACTACTGTGTAATATGCTTCAACTGCAGAGGACAGGAGGCAGGGGGTCCCTGCATTGTGTTGGACAAACCTGTAATGTTTAGTAACAGTCACTAGGATGGCTGGAATTTTAAAGTAACTTGTGCAAGAACCAGAGGTTTCATAGAGCATTGAATGTTGGAAGGAAATTGATCATTTACCGTTCAGTAGAATTTCCATTTCTGGAAACTCATCCTCTATAATGTCCTTCGATAACATTGAACAGTGTATCAAAGACATCCTCTGGAGCCATTGAGATTGATGAGGAGGAAACTGTACCCTTCCACTCCAGGCTTTTTAAAGAATTTGCATTTTCAAAATTTCTCCCTCTGCATTTCCAATAGCTATTCACTAAGAGGATGGAAGCTAATATCGACTACATACTGGTTGCTTTATACTTTTTGGGAAATCTTATCAGATATTTTCCTTATGCATCATACTGAAAAGTTTTGTGTGTCTTGTTTAATTAAGATGGGACCTCAGAAAAACTCGGTGTTGTTTCAGATACTTTGATCTTCTAATATTTGTTTTTTATGTTTGATGTTCTCAGGGTTTGCTTCTGATGCGATGATAATTTTAGGATCGAATTTTGATTCTTTAGCCTTTCACTCCTCTATACCTCAAACTGTGCTTGTTTGTTTTATATTTTTAAAAAATGTGTTTGCTCACAGACATCTACTCCTAAAGGAAAGGATTTTAATTCGGTTACTCTAAAGTAGGGTTTCTCAATCTCAGCACAATTGACATTTTGAACTGGATGATTCTTTGTTGTAGGGAACTGTCTTGCACACTGTAGGATGTTTAGCAGTGTCCTTGTCTTATTTTAACTATATGCTTGTAGCACAAAGTAGTGGTTCTCAATGGAGGGCAATTTTGTCCTTCAGGGAACATCGCTAACAACTGGGGAAACGGGTGCTACTAGCATCTAATGGGTAGTGGTCAGGAATGATGCTAAACATCATACAATACACAGGGCAGACCCCACAACAAAGAGTAATCCTGACAGAAATGGCAATAGTTCTGAAACTGAGAGACCCATCTAAATCTGTTGTAGTTCTTTATTTAAAAGTTAGAATACCAGATTGATTTCTCTAGGATGAAAGCTTTCAGGAAACTTCAACTCTAGTTTTAGATGTGTGGCAGAAAGTAAAACAAGACATTTTGCTCTGTAATTTTGAAATTCTGACCTCCACCTTTCTCTGCCCATCTACATCTGTCAAATTC
Source organism: Balaenoptera musculus (assembly GCF_009873245.2). Classification (NCBI taxonomy): domain Eukaryota; kingdom Metazoa; phylum Chordata; class Mammalia; order Artiodactyla; family Balaenopteridae; genus Balaenoptera; species Balaenoptera musculus. The sequence goes on from NC_045788.1 coordinate 93,297,342, forward strand.
AGTTACACAATCACCTTGTGTTCTACAATTGATGCTCTTCCATCAGGTTCTGTTTCAGTTACACACCTTTCATATTTAAGATTAAGTTCATACGTGGATAAGCTTTCAGATTTAGTTGCTCCTACACTTAACAGTGCTACATTTATAATATAGTCAGGGATATTTCCTCTCACCTTGAATTGCTTCAAACCACACCTGGTCTTTGTCCTCAGTACAGAAACTTAAATCTTAGCTTTTAACAACATTGCAGAGCAAAATGGAATACTATGGGGTCATTTCTCTATGCTTCAATTTCCAACTGAATGAATATTTAAACTATACACTATAGAAGGGCATCTCTCTTAAAAACTTTAAACTATCTTTCATAAATTTCTCCATAAAATTCAAATCTTGGAATGTTGCTGCATGGCCATTTCTCTCCCAGGGAACCTTGGAATATCTGAAATTTAGGATAACAAGGCACCACAAATTTTTATTAAGAAATTTAATGTGCTGTAAAAGAGCGTTTTTCACCCAAAGTGACACTAACTGTGCCTGTACAGAGAGATACAGCCGTTTCCTGGGTCATCACAGCTTTTGCAATACTGAATCCTTTCACGTACCTGTGAAACTGAGGTGTGTGTTGCTTTTGATTCAGATTTAACAATCCCATATCTGTTCAGAATTCCAGTGACTAAACTGACTCTGGGCTTATTTAAGGCTGGTACTGGACAATTTTTCATCAATGCATATGCCCGCCCTCTTCCTTTCCTGCACATACAGCAGGTAATGGATCTTAGAAATGGGCTGAAAATCTCTCCATTACATCCTGGAAGAGCAGCTATCTCCTCACCAACTCCCACCTGTTGGCCTAGTGCTTGTACTGTGATCTGCTACAGTTACTGCCTTCTGAGAATTTATGGGCCATGAAGTCATCACAGGTTGCTTAGCCAGCTCTCAACTTGTAGCTTTGCATCAAATAATCCTTCTTATCCTGCCAAGTGAAGGGAAAGTATATTTTCCCCCGAGAATTCACAACTTTCTTGTTCTCATTTTTTAAAAAATAACTTTTTCTGTGCTGGCCAGACAGTCACTGTCAATCCTCTTCAGGGTCTTTTTCTCTAGATATATTTAGATTTTTCTGCCCAACTTGCCTTCCAATTTCATCTCTCTATTGTATATCCTATTTTTATATTGTATTCCAACTATTTCTGAAGAGTAGCTTTCATCTGCCATTTAAATGCTGTTGACAAGACTATATACTCAGTAATAAGAACAAGATTTTTTTTAAAAAGTCTGTAGTGAGTACTCTCTCCAGGAGTATTCTCATATACTCACTCTCTTATTTTCCTGTTCCTCACAGTTTGTTATTTAATCACTCTTTGTTAACTGGATTTCTCAGTTACAGAGACACATTATATTCTACAATTGATGCTTTTCCATCAAATTCTGTAGTTTCAGTTACACACCTTCTGTATTTACAATAAAATTCATACTTGGATAAGCTTTCAGGTTTAGTTACTTGGTTTTTAAACCTGTCAATGAATCCAGATTTACCCATCTGTGGATTCTACTCTTTGTCTCTGCTCACCTATAGTCCTGTCTATGGCAGTGATTTAAATCTGCTCCAGGTTCTAGCCGACATGTAACTTGGTGAGATGGACCCAATTTTTGCTTTTTAGCTTAAAGAGTGAAACAAATATTACCATAAGTAGAGACTATGCAGAATTTGCAGCAGCATCTTGAAATACTTAGCCATTTTTGTTATAGCAAGAATAATTTTAAAATTTTTATAAAGAACTGGTAACTCATTCGATTCAGAAGACATGATGGAAGACGTGACGAGAGTAGTGATTTTTAGATACTTTGGCATAGGCTTTTGTATTCTGATAAAAAAAATTTTTTTCTTCAGAATATAATACTTTAAATTTCAAAGGGTTCACTGACAGTAAAGACCTTTCATGGACACCTTAGTGACCCATGCATACAAAGTTAAAAAACTCTATGCTAATGACTTTAAGTATCAAACATGAGACGTGAGATTTGTTATGGATACTCTATCTCTCTAGTCTAGAAACTTTTCACTACTCTCCTAGAATAGCACCAGTCAAATATAGTTGTGACAATTTCCAGAATAAAATAATAATAAAATAAAAATTAACGAGCAAAAACATACTCCAAGTCTTTCATTGCAATATGTGCCTATAAATATGCTCCAATGTAAAGAAACTATTACCAATACCCAGGCATAAATAGAAAAAACAAATAGATATTCAAATGTAGTATACTTTATGCAAAGAGACAATCATAGAATAAATAGTGAAACTAAATTCAAATGACTAGAGACTCATTGCCATCCATTCAAAGTTAAGGGACACTGGTATATAGATAAATTTTTTACACAAGCTTGGATGATTTGTCAAGAATTAGAAAAAGATATAAAAAGAGAGCAAGAGAATGAAAGCAAGAACAGAACAAAAAGAGAAGATGGGGCAGGAGAGAGAGAGAGAGAGGAAGAAGAAGAAGGAGAATAGGAGGAGGAGGAGGAAGGGGAAAGGGAAGGAGAGGAGGAGGAAGGGGAAAGGGAAGGAGAGGAGGAGGAAGGGGAAAGGGAAGAAGAGGAGGAAGGGAAAGGGGAAGGGTAAGAAGCAGGAGGAGAAGGAGAAGGAGGAGGAGGAGGAGGGGCATAAGAAGAAGGAGAAGAAGAAGAGAGAGAGAATGTGTCTGTTATATTTACTTAATTTTTAAAAGATCTAATGTTAATTCTCTTTCATTTAATGCTTCATGATCCCATATTTCTTCGGTAATTTTTTCTAATGGCACTAAATAAATCAAGATAATGGAGACTTTAATTTCTACTGCCTTTAACCCCAACTTAAGTGATGATCCCTTTACCAAGATGAGGCAACATATTTACTGAAAGTCACACATTACCCAAGCATATCTGGTTCTTGAAATTTGTCATGTCAGTAATTCTTTTTAATAGAATTTTTTAAAAAATAGGTTGTTTCAACTTAATGACCCTTATTTTCCTGCAAAATCCCTTCAAATTTCTTTTACTTTTTCTCTCTCTGCTAGTATTTATATTCCTGAATTTATCAGGTAATAGTAAAACTCTTAATAAGTTCTTTAAGATAAATTTCATTTGTATTGCTCACTACTTTCATTGCTGTTGCTCAGCATTTATATAAAAAACTTTTGTTTCTTCAACTTTTAACCATTATGAATAATGTCCCTATAAGCATAGTATTATATTTTTCCAATTAAGAAACCATCATTTTAAGTTGTTTAAATAATTTGTTTTGAGTGATGCAAGCAGATATAAAATTAAAATTTAGCACAGCTACACTTGGGCATGATCTCAAGAAATGGGGGGAAGGGATCTGACAAACAAGTGCTGCCTCAGTTTTTCAGACTCTATCTCAATCCTACTGTACAATTTCTGATTTAACAGATCATTGCTATGGCAACTTGAGAGTAATGCTCAGAGGAAGGGGTCATAAATACAGCATAGGATTTTGTTTAGATTGCTATACATAGAATCAGGTGATCTCAAAAACTAATCAAGACAAAGCAAATTGTGCACAGATCTATCCCTTGTCAAGAGTGAGCTCTATTGCTGAGGAGAAAAGAGAGCTCTATGTGGGCAACGGAAATAGATATTTTGCAAGTATTTTGTCTTCCTTAAATGGAAGTAAAATATGTCAATACTTGTTGAAACTTACTGGTTGTTATTTCCTTTAGATAATTTATAGGAAATAATGTTAAAATGAGAAAACTAGTGTATTTCTAGTGATTTTTGTAATTAAAATATTAGGAAGAATTTGGGAAATGTAGGGTTTTTTGTTCAATCAACAGTTCATATTGAAAAATAATTTATTAATTCAACAAATACATATTAAATATTTACTCTGTGGATTAAATACAAATCAATTTTAATATATGTCCTTGACTTTGGAAAAATAAAAACATATAGGAAGTCAAGAAATGGAAATTAGTTATATCAAGGAGTCGTAAGTTCTATGGGGTCAGATATTAAGCACCATGCTATGTAATTTTATTATGAGGTTTGAGTGTGGCATATAGGATATGAAGGCCATGAAGTTCTCAGGGCTTCAATTCAAACTTCTGCTAGTTCTGGGAGCTTGATAAGGGTATTAGCAAATTATCAATGGCATTGTCTTGAAGGTGGGTGCTGATTTTACATAGGGTATGGTATAGAGAAACTGAAAAATGAACAAGGTTTGTAGTTAATACATTAAGTAATATGTAAAAGATAAGTTGGTGTCTGACAGAGGTAAAATAAGTATAAATAAAAATGAAACAAAGAAAAATGTAAAGGGACATCTAATTCCAGACATGATAGAATCACTGATACTAGATAAGGCCTCTCACCCAGGCTACTACAAAACTGGAAAAAATATATGAAATACTGTTTTAATTCATTGGAAAACAGGTGACCCACAATGTACAAAACCTATATACTGACAACTACAAATCATTTTAAGAGATATTATAGAAAACATAATTAAATGGAGATGCACACTATATTTATGGAATGAAAAACTCAAAGTTGTTTAAGATGCCAATTCTCTGCAAATTGTTTTAAAATTGTAATACAATTCAGTCAAAGTCTTAGCAGATTTCTCCTTTATAAAAATTAACAAGCTGATTCAAAAATTCAAATGAATAATCAATTTTAAGTAATAGTCAAATTTATATTTAAAAGGGGGAAATAAATGAGTAATAACACTACCACAATTTAAAAGGCTACTATAAAACTACATTAATCAAGACACTGTGGTATTGATCTAAGGATAAGACAAAACAATCAACAGAGCAGAATAGAGAATCTAGAAAGATACCTGGATTTACTTGGTAAATTGGTTTTCAACAAAGTTGCCAAAACAAATCTATGTGGAAAAGAAAGCTATTAAAAATAGTGATATAAAAATTGACTACTCATAAGGGTGAAAAAAATGAACCTCTATCCATACCTCACATGTACACAAAAATTAATTTGAAAGGTATAATGGCCCTAAACATAAAAGTTTAACTATAATGCTTCTGTGAATGAAAAATATTGCCTGCCATATCATTAAACAAAGGATGTTGCAGCTACCAAGCCATCACATTACATCCGCCCAGAAGGTGAGCCCTGAGGGAACTCAGGGTAGAAACAGGATGCCTGCCATCAAGCCCCCAGCCACTGTAGCCACCCCTCAACAATGCACCCTGAGGAGACTCAGGATGAGAAAGCACAAGATACTGGCCCCATATAGCTGAGGTGCATATCAAAGGAATGATTTCAGTGAGCCCAGACTCTTGCATCTTCCCATACATAGAAAAGTACTAAATTCTTTAACTTGAGATACCTGGTTTTCTTTAATTAACAGTAATCTTTTGATGTTCCGACTACTTGGTGTTTGTTGCAAAAGCTCCTATATATCCTGACTCCTCACTTACCTCTTTAGAGTAGTCTCTAGAGGAGGTGTTGTGTCCTGGGCTTAAGTCCTCAGTTTTGTCTGCCAAATAAAACATAATTTTCAACTTTTAGGTTGTGCATTATTTTTCAGTTGACACCTCCAAAAGAAAGTGAGGAAGAATATCTTTGCAACCTTAGGGTAGGCAATGATTTATTAATTAAGATACAGAAAACACCAACCATAAAAGAAAAAAAAATTGACTTCAAAATAATAATTATAAAAATCCTGCTTTCCAATGACACATATTCAGAAGATGAGTAGGCAAGCCACAGTTTTTGAGATAACATTGCTAATACATGTTTTGATAAATGACATTTAAGAATGCATAAAGTACTCCTCAAAGTATTTGATAATCTTAGAACAATTCCAATGAGAACAAATCCAAAAAAATGTGCAAAAAACTTGAATAGTTATTTCATAAAGATAGACATTTTACAAAAATTGTATACAAATGACCACTACGCCCATGAGAAAGTGCCCAGCCTCACTATTTTAGAAGTGCAAATTAAAAACACAATGTGGTAACATTATGTATAATTTAGAATGTGTAAAAGTAAAAACAGACCAATTTTAGTGATAATGTGAAGCAACCAAAATTTTCATACATTGCTGGAGGGGAAGCAAAATGGTACAACTTTGGCAATAATTTTGATAGTTCTTATGAACTAGTAATTCTACTTTGTAGGGATTTATTCAAGATAAATAGATGTATATGATCAAAAATACTGTGAACATAAATGCTCCTAGTAGCTTTATTCACAATAAACTCAAAATGGAAATAACCCATTCTCCTTCCTTAACAGGAGAATGGATAAACATAATGTAGTACATCCCTCCAAAGTAATTCTACTCACCTATATATGTGAATCACTATTATATTCAACAGGATGAGTAGATCTTAAAAATATTATGCTGAGTAAAACAAATCTGAATACAAAAGAATATCTATTGTATTTTCTATTTATATGAACTTCTAGATCCAGCAAAACTAATCTTGGTGCAATAAATCTGATTAACAAAAATCAAAGGTACAATAAAAGAAATCATTCATTCAAGAAATATTTATTGCATGATAGCTATATGCTGAACATTTTTAGTGAGTTACACCAAAAAAAGGCAAAACTCTCTCCCTTTGTAGATTTTTCATTCAAGAAAAGTGGGGATACATACATACATACACGCACGCATAAAACACAAAGTATATCAAAACAATATGTGTCAAATTGTATAGAGAAAAAAACAGGAGGATATGCTGGAAAGAACTCTTAGAGAACAATAACTTTGAGGGAGGAAATGAAGAGAAAAAAGCTCTACTTACAAAGAAGAAAGATATTCTAGGCACATGGAAGAGCAGGTGCAAAGTCCCTGAGGCAAGTGAATACCTAGATTATTGGAGGAATAGAAATGAAGCCAGTGTGGCTGGAATGGACTGACCAAAGAGAGAAGCAGTAAACAAAATCAGAGTCATGAGGCCGTAGGAGAGGGAGCAGATCCTATAGGGTCTTGTATCTGGGACTTATATATATATATGTAAATCTCTGAGTACATTCTTACATTTGAAAGATACTGAAGGCTTGAAGCAGAGGTATGACATGATATGATTTACTTTAAAAAAAAATGCTCGCTTTTTGTTTTGAGAATAGACTTTAGGGCCTCAGGAAAAGAATCAGGGAAATCTGAAGGGAAATTATTGCAACAATTCAGGAAGAAGTGGAGTAGTGAATTATAGACAGATTCTACATATTTTTTTGACAGTAAGGCCAAGAGTATTCACAGACTTATTTGATGTGGGGTAAGAGAAAAAGATAAGAATTGAAGATGACATCAAGGTTTTGGTTTTTAGTTCTTTTGGGTTTCTTTTTTTGCTTTGTTTTGTTTTGTCCTGAGTTTATTTTGGACTGGAATAACAATTTACTGACATAGAGAAGATTGTGAGAAGAGTGAGTGAAATAAAAACAGAAATCCAGTTTTGGATATGTTAAGCATGAGATTTCTATTAGGTATCATGTTGGGTTTAAGTAGGTTTTTCATTACACGAGTCTGATGTTTGCATAAATGCCAGGACTTAAAATAAAAATTTGAGAGTTACTGATATCTGGATGGTATTTAAAACCATGAGACTCAACATCTAAAGGGGTGAGTATAGATAGCATAAAGGAGAGGCCCTAGGACAGAGTCCAGGTACCCTCCAACATTTAGAAATTGGGGAAATAGCCAGAAACCAGAAAAAGAGAATGAGAGGGAGAGAACAGCAAGTTAGGAGAAAATGCAGGAGAGTGAGGTGTCTGCAAAGTCAAATGAAGAATGTGTACCAAAGAGGAAGTGGTTAATGGTGTCAAATGCTGATGAAAGTTCACTTAAGATAGAGACTGAAAACTGGTGGCTTTAGCAATATTGAGGTCATTGGTGACCCTGAATAGAGCAACTTCAATAGAGTGAGTTTATGTGGAAGTCTCTTTAGAGGGAGTTCAACGGAAAGTGGGAAGAATGAAATAAAAGACATCTAGTATGGATAGGCTATTTGACGTTTTGTGTTTTTTATCTCTTTAAAAGGTAGTACCTGGAGGTGGATTACTATGGAGTAAAGAGATACTTTTTTTTTTTAAGATAGAAGAATTTACATTATGGATATATCTAAAAAAAGAGCAAGAGAACAACTTAATCTTCAGTTTCTTCTGTGTTGGGTCACCATGAGGTGACTGCAGACCATCAAAGAAAGCTACAGGTCCTATGAAGTCCTAGCTTATATCTGCAACTACATTTTCCAGGTTCTATTAAAGTTCCTTTGAGTTACACCAAAAAAAGGCAAAAGCCATCCCATCTATGGATGGCACTGGTTTCCTATGGTTTCCAGCCCTGCAGACTTCACCATTCTTTTGGTGAAGTGAATTTCACTTGTGAATGGAAACCATTTCCAGCTGGTTTCTCTCAGCTCTGCTCATATTTTGTAAATAGTTCATTTTTGCAAATTTTCCTAAATTAACACAATTTTGAATGTACTACCTCTATTGTGCTAGGATTTTGAGTGATTAAACGGCCTTATAGCCTACATTTTTTCCTTAAACTGTATTATCTACATTTGAACATGTGTATAAAAAGGACAATTTCCTAGGTTACTCTAATATTGTACAATTAATTCAAGTAGAGTCATTAACTAAGTTCATAAGAAACAAAGGAGATATGCATAACTATCAGTAAATCATGGAAAGACGTTTCATGAGCAAATTCTTTCAAACTTTCAAGGAACAGAATAATTTCTATGTTACTTAAATTTTTCGAGGGAAAAGAGAAGGAAAAAATGCTTCTCTGGTATATCTTGTTTCATGCTACTAGCATAGACTTAATTTTTAAAATGTTAAATAAATGAAACAAAAATAAAGTTGGGTCTCCATTTATGCATGTAGATTTTAAAAATTCAAAATAAATATATTAGCAAATATTTTCATTCTAGTTGGATACTTTTGTTTTACAAGAAACAAAATATATACTCCTATCTCAAGAGTAAATTGTTATGATTGATGCATTGATGCCTTCTGGCAATATTGAAATGGACACCTGTAAGAAACTAGGGGAAATATGGGAAAAAGTTATACTCCCATACTTTCATCTACATCATAGGATATCTCTGTTGTAGTATCTCTGCATATCGATTCCTTTCTTTCTTTGATACATAATAGCATTTCCCTCCTCTAATATGTAATTCTTTTTTTCAATGCTTCATGACTTCCTCTTGACAGTATTGGATTAAAATACAAGTTTAGACTTACATGATACTGCAGAGATTTAAGTCTACCTCATAGCATTTTTCAGATTTGGATCCTATTGCTACTTCCTTTCCTTGGCATTTTAAATTCCTGAAAGGCTATCTCATTGACACAACAAATAGTTTTTAATACTATGCCCGGTCATAGATCACTGGATGGTTAATAAATACTGCTTCTACTTGAGAAGGTTTTTTTTTTAATATAATTTTAACATTATGGTTAAAACTATTCACTCATCAACAGATCTTCACGAATTTCCCTATCATATATCAGGCATTGCACTAAGTGGTAGGGTTTCAAACACAAATGAGAAACACTTCCTTCCCTAATTAATCTTATGTTCCTTTGAGTGAGATAGACAGTAAATGTGTAAACAGATGTGCTACATAATTTCATACAGCACTATGAAAAAAATAAAGCAGTCTGAGGGCAATATAAATGTGACAGACACATTTCAAAATGGAATCGTTCTGGAAAGCCAAACTTGGAACTGCAATTGAAGCATATTTGACAAATATAATGAAAAATACAGTATAAGCAATATTTTCACAAATTGATTAGAGATTGAGATAATTTAAAAGGAAAAAAAAAAAAAACCTTAGTCTAGGTGTTGGAAGGAGCATGGCAAATAAAATACATTTTCTCTATCCAAATGCTCAATTTATTAAAAAAAAATGATAAAGAAGTAATGTATACGGGCACCCAATTATGACTTGCTGAGTGGTTTATCTCTTTGTGCAAGTAAGTTCTTAATAACAATGAACTGCAGACTGAGAACAATTCTTCCCTTCCCTATCACAAACAGTGTGGGGCCAGGTCTAGGCTTACTATGCAATGTCAGAACATAACCTCTAAAATTAAAGTATAGGCAACAGAGTGGATATGACAGCTTGCTCACCCAAAAATAGGAAACAGAGAAAAAGAATGGGAAATATAAACCAGTTTCTCCTTCCAAATCAAATTTAATCATGATTCTTTTCCAAAAAAATAAGGAATAAGGTGGTAAAAAGTTGTTGGAAGATTATAGGGAAAGTCACTGTTCTTAAAGTCAGAAATAAGGAGGAAACATTCACAATCTGATATTTTCAAGTTTCTTAACAACTGGTTGAATTTAAGGACTTAAGCACTAAGCCTAGAGTTAATCCAGAGTTGGAGGCAAGATCAGCATATCACTGCCCCTACCTCCATATCAGTCACTTTTTAGGATCATCCCAGGATTACTGATGAACAGTGTCAGTTTTTTCCCTCAAAAGGTTATGAAAAGGCTCAGAACACTACATTAACTAAAACTTTGAAGAGCTGGTATCTTCTCAAGGCTCAAAATTCACCATTTTATTTTTTGGCTCATATTTGTTCCAGCCATGTTGTCCAATAAAACTCTTCAGAGGGTCTGCTCTGTGACTAGATAACAATATTAAAATTCTAGAACACAGTGTTAGTGGAGATCTTCCAAATTTGAATATAAATCCTTTATTAATTTCCAAAGAACTTCAAGTTCAATTAATTATCCTTGCAAAATAATGTCCATAGGAATTTAATCCCCAAATAATATTCTCATAATAGTCTAAAGTCTAAAATTGTTACATTAATCTTTTCTCCAATTTCTTATTTTAGTTTAATCCACCATTTTATCTGAGTAAACCAGAAAAGTTCTGCAAGCTGATGGAGATAAGGTCTCCTGAGCAGCTATGGTGTCGATGTCTCACTGGAATGAGTGAGGTCCTTCAGAAATTGTAGAAGATCAGTGACAAACCTCTGATATGTCTCACTTTTAAGAAAATCTAGAATTAATAAGATACAAAACATCATTTCAGCACCGGCATATCTTCCAATAAACTTAGAAAACATGTCAAACCTTGGTCACTAGTGCAGTTAAACTAGGCAAAATTTTGCTTTCAGAAGCCCATACTCAGACCTGCCAAAGACTATAACAAAACTCAATGGTGTTTGAGAGAAGGGGCATAGACGGAACATCTGGGTTTCAGCTTTGCCAATGTACCAGTCAGTTTATGCCAGGTGACCGGATCCCATGGTTTGTGAATAGGTGAGATTAGGAAAAATCATACAAAAGAAGTTAATTATGCCACTACGTTTAGGATATCTGGAAGGGAATTCCATTATGCAAATGTTCCCTCTCTTAGAACAGCATTTAAGATATTCCTGCCTTCTGGTAAAGTTTAGGAATTTGTAATGGTGACAGCCTCAATCACCAGGTCTTAGTTGACAAGTCTTTCTTCCCCATCCAGCATATTCAAACTCTTAATTTACAGTGTCCCTGGGAGTCCACATTTTTGGCAGGACAACACTACATGGAGGTAGTCTGTGTTAGTAGCATGGCCTTTACTATCTCTTGTGAGCAGGTCTCTCCATCCTATTCCATAATGGCAGCTTAAGCCTATGACCCCCCTTCTCCTAGGTAAGTTTCTCTCAACCCCATATGTGTTTCAGCTGGAAATGTATCCACAAGGGTTTTCTGAACTAAAGTCCTATTGGTGCATCTGTCATATGCTTGTTATCACACTGCCTTTCCTTTGGAATAATGGAGAACTTTGATGACATTTCTTTATGTTACACATTTTTCTGGAATATGTCTGTAGTGTTTTTATTTCCCTGTTGGAAGGCTTATCTGAAATTATAAGAGTTTAAACCATTTGTAGTTTGATTCTTTCCTCTTCTATTCAATATAATATCAGCATATTTTGTTGAATCAAAAATCTTTCTATTTTACATTTGCTTCCTGTCTCAGATATTTCACTAACAGCTTCTTTTAGATTTTGAATTGTGGGGTCTCCCATAATTCGAATAAGATTTTTATAATCAAAGACTTCTGCATCTACTAAAATCATCTATTATTCAAAAACAATTGTGTCTACATTCATTGTATATACATATTGAATAATTTCACCCAGAAAGTATTCTACCCATGAGGTATTCTCTCAGTAGACTAACTCCAGCCTAGTCTCTATTCATTATTATTCTATCTGGCTCCCTCTTAATATATTTTATCCTTCATCTTCTCTTAAAGTTTTAATTTCAAGGAAACCAGAAAATGTCTCCTCAAAAATGTGCATCTTTGACATAAAAATTATTTTGAGCTGGAGGCAATTAAGAAGCAGCAAACACAGGGAAAGTTCTCTCTACCTTCCTCTTTTCTGCCTAAAGGCAAGGTATAAATTATTTGCTTACAGGATACAGACTCATATCAGCACAGAGATGGCACCAAGGAACCTGCAAAAAACCATACTCCATTAGTACGGAGTATGGTTTACTTACATATTTACTTTCCCACAGTTTACAACACCTAATTCCCAGAGACAATCTTTAGATCACTTAAGGCTATATTTCTCAAACTTCAACACAAGTAAAAATCACCCAAGGTTTCCATAACATGCAAGTTCCAATTCATAGGTTTAATTTAGGAGAAATGTATCAAGGTGTAAAAGTACATCTTGACTGATGCCAGTGCTGCTGGTGTGTGGACCACATTTTTAGTAGCAAGGTTTAGAAAGACCTTAGGGTGTTCTGTGGCTTCAGAGTTGTCCATCTTCTTCAACCTAAGAAGATGATAATTTCTTCTTGCCAACAGAGCTCCTATTTTTGTATGTTTTTTATTATAAAATATATCCTCCCTTCTTTGGGTAAAGTCATAATTTGCATCTCAGAAATCTAAAGCCATGTTTATAGATCTTGTATTGAATAAATACAGAGTCAACTTGGACAAACTACATTAATTCAAGGATAGTCATTTCAGAATTTTCCCTTTAGTTTCTAAAAGACATTTTAAAGAATATTTGAGACAGCACATCTATCATTGTCTATATGACTAAGAATAATGATTTAAAGCTAGAACTCCATTAGAGCTCTGTAGCACCAATGGAGTTCAGTTGCCTTATTATAAGCAGCATTCGTGGTTCTCCTCACCAAGGCTAAAGATTTTTAATCCTGTCCCAGCCTCATTTAAAAATCAGGTCAGGATTTCTGTTTAGCAAAAGTCAACCTGACATAAATTGTAACCCAAACCCTGTCATTTTTCTGCAACCTAGAGCCCTGCATGGTTCTCTTTATTCTTTTTTTCTTTTTAATATTTATTTATTTATTTATTTGGCTGCTCCAGGTCTTAGTTGCAGCACATGGGACCTTCGTTGCCATACGCAGAATCTTCGTTATGGCATGCAGGATCTTTTAGTTGTGGCATACGGAACATATAGTTGTGGCAGGTGGGATCTTTAGTTGTGGCATGCAGGACCTTTAGCTGTGGCATACGGAACATATAGTTGTGGCAGGTGGGATCTTTAGTTGTGGCATGCAGGACCTTTAGCTGTGGCATGCGAACTCTTAGTTGCATGTGGGATCTAATTCCCTGACCAGGGACCAAACCTGGGCCCTCTGCATTGGGAGCGCAGAGTCTTAGCCACTGGACCACCAGGGAAGTCTGGTCCCCTTTATTCTTGAGAACCTTACACCATTCCTGAGGCTTTTGAGGCCCAAGACATTTTTAAAGAAATTTTTAAGGACTTTCTGTTTCTGATATCCATAGGGTTTTTGTTAAACTATGGCTTTCCCATTAAAATTTTTAAAATGTATTTGTCTGTAAAAATGGACATCAAAATGTCAACAATATTCATCATTTCAAAATAGCATAAGAGAGGTGGAGTCAAGATGGTGGACTAGGAGGACACGGAATTTGTGTCTCCGCAAAACTAGGGCACCTACCAGGCACTGGTGGGAGGCCACAGACACCTAAGGGAATGGGATGAACCCCCAGTGACTGGGTAGGACGTGGGTCATGGGGAGAGTGAAGGGGGAGGAGAAGTGGAGGCGGGACAAGACTGGTGCCCCTGAGGGGCATCTGGGGGAGGAGAAGGGATCCCATGCCTGAAGGAGGAAATTGGGGGACCATTGGGAGGACAGAGGATCAAAAGGGAGCATGGCCAGGTTTCCTCTGCCCACTTGGACCCCCAGGACCCTGCTGAGATCCTGGGCCTGATCCTGGGCTTCTGCCCACTGAAGCCCCCTCCAGCTGTATGGGTCCTGAGGGAGTGGGAGGGAGGGAATGGGGAGCAAAAGTAAAGCCCTGACTTCTGGGACCGGCACCCCTGAGGGGTGGCTGGGGGAGAGGAGGAGTTCCTACACCCCTGAGGGGTGGCTGGGGGAGAGGAGGAGTTCCTACACCCAGCAGGACATGGTTGGGTCCAGAGGGGACAGGGGTGACCCTGGGGGAGATGGTGTGGGGGGCATGGAGGAATGGAAGGGAACACGGCCAGCCCTTTCCCTGTCCACTTAGGCACCAGGGAGCCTGTTGGGCTCCTGGGACTAATCCTCTGTCCACGAGCCTCCCTCCTGCCATGCAGAGCCCAAACCCGCCCCTACACCCCCATCCGGGACCCTACATCTACACTCAGAGACCCCCTCCAACAAGATGGGCCTAAACCCCACCCACACACCCTCAGGCAGGGCCCTACCTCCAGACTCCGGAACTCCACATTCCACAGACCCTCCTTTCCGATGTGCTGCCTCTCCCCTTCCATGCAAGTCCTGAGCCTAGGCCCCACCCCACAATCAAATGTCACCCCCCCACAGGCCTAGGTCCTGCCCCCTAAAACCCCGCCCCTGCCTAAGTTCTAATCCTGCCTAAACTCCACCCCCATAGCCAATACTGTTTTTTTTTTTCTTTTTTCCTCTTTTAGATTGGGGTTCTGTTTTACTTTGTTGATTCATTGTTGTTGATTCATTTATGTTTTTATTTGTCCTAATAAATCTTTTATTTTTCTATTTTTATTGTATTCTTTACACTTTGTTATTGTTCTCTCCTGTTGGCTTGTTTCCCCCAACCCACCCTTTTTTTTTCTTTTATCTGTTGTGGTTTTATTTTACCTTGTTGCAGTTGTTTCAATTACATTTTGATTTTTCCTAATATAGTTTTTATCATTCTATTTTATTTTGTTTTTTAGTCTTTGACATTGTACTGCTCTTTTATTCTTTCTTTTTTTTTTTTTTTTTTTTGCTGTGCCACACAGCTTGCAGGATCTTGGTTCCCAGGCCAGTGGTTGGGCCTGACTCCTGTGGTGGGAGCTCCAAGTCCAAACCGCTGGACTAACAGAGAACATCAAATGCCAGGGACTATTAATTGGAGTTAGGCCTCCTGGAGGTCCTAATCTCAGCACCAAGGCCCGGCTCATTCCAACTACCTGCAAACTCCAGTGCTGGATGCCTCAGGCCAAACAACCAGTAACACAGGAATACAGCTCCACCCATCAAAAAATAAAAAATGAAATGACAAAATAATATGTTACAGACAAACGAGCAAGGTGAAAGCCTACAAGACCAAATAAATGAAGACAAAATAGGCAACCTACCTAAAAAAGAATTCAGAGTAATGATAGTAAAAATGTTCCAAAATCTCGGAAACAGAATGGTGAAAATACAAGAAACATTTAACAAGGATCTAGAAGAACTAAAGAGCAAACAAACAGTGATGAACAACACAATAACTTAAATTAAGAATACTCTAGAAGGAATCAATAGCAGAATAACGGAGGAAGAATGGAGATGTGAGCTGAAAGATAAAATGGTGGAAATAACTGCCAGGGAGCAGAATAAAGAAAAAAGAATGAAAAGAATTGAGGACAGTCTCAGAGACTCTGGGACAACATTAAACACAACAACATTCGAATTATACAGGTCCCAGATAAAGAAGAGAAAAAGAAAGGGTCTGAGAAAATATTTGCGTAGATTACAGTCAAAAACTTCCCTAACATGGAAAAGGAAATAGCTAATCAAGTCCAGGAAATGCAGAGAGGCCCATACAGGATAAACCCAAAGAGAAACACTCCTAGACATATATTAATCAAACTATCAAAAATTACATACAAAGAAAAAATATTAAAAACAGCAAGGGAAAAGCAACAAATAACATACAAGGGAATCCCCATAAGGTTAACAGCTGATCTTTCAGTTGAAACTCTGCAAGCCAGAAGGGAGTGGCAGGCCATACTTAAACTGATGAAGGGAAAAAACTACAACCAAGATTACTCTACCCAGCAAGGATCTCATTCAGATTCGACGGAGATTTTAAAACCTTTACAGACAAGCAAAAGTTAAGAGAATTCAGCACCACCAAAACAGCTTTACAACAAATGCTAAAGGAACTTCTCTAGGCAGGAAACATGAGAAAGAAAAGACCTACAAAAAAAAAAAAACAAAAAACTCCAAAGCAATTAAGAAAATGGTAATAGGAACATACATATTGATAACCACCTTAAGTGTAAATGGGATTAAATGTTCCCGCCAAAAGACACAGATTGGCTGAATGGATACAAAAACAAGACTCTAACATATGCTGTCTACACGAGACCCACATCAGACCTAGGGACACATACAGACTGAAAGTGAGGGGATGGAAAAAGATACTCCATGCAAATGGACATCAAAAGAAAGCTGGAGTAGCAATTCTCATATCAGACAAAATAGACTTTAAAATAAAGACTATTACAAGAGACAAAGAAGGACACTACATAATGATCAAGGGATCAATCCAAGAAGAAGATATAGCAACTGTAAATATTTATGCATCCAACATAGGAGCACCTCAATACATAAGGCAAATGCTAAGAGCCATAAAAGGGGAAATTGACAGTAACACAATCATAGTAGGGGACTTTAACACCCCACTTTTACCAATGGACAGATCAACCAAAAAGAAAATAAATAAGGAAACACAAGCTTTAAATGGATACATTAAACAAGACGGAATTAATTGATATTTATAGGACATTCCATCCAAAACAACAGAATACATTTTGTTCCCAAGTGCACATGGAACACTCTCCAGGATAGACCATATCTTGGGTCACAAATCAAGCCTTGGTAAATTTAAGAAAATTGAAATCGTATCAAGTATCTTTTCCGACCACAACACTATGAGGCTAGATTTCAATTACAAGAAAAAGAACTGTGAAAAATACAAACACATGGAGGATAAACAATACTAAATAACCAAGAGATCACTGAAGAAATCAAAGAGGATATCAAAAAATACCTAGAAACAAATGACAATGAAAAAATGACAATGCAAAACCTATGGGATGCAGCAAAAGCAGTTCTAAGAGGGAAGTATATACCACAACAATCCTACCTCAAGAAACAAGAAAAATCTCAAATAAACCTTCTACCTAAAGCAATTAGAGAAAGAAGAACAAAAAAATCCTCAAGGTTAGCAGAAGGAGAGAAACCATAAAGATCAGATCAGAAATAAATGAAAAAGAAATGAAGGAAACAATAGCAAAGATCAATAAAACTAAAAGCTGGTTCTTTGAGAAGATAAACAAAATTGTTAAACCACTAGCCAGACTAATAAAAAAAAAAGGAGAAGCCTCAAATCAACAGAACTAGAAATGAAAAAGGAGATGTGGCAATTGACACTGCAGAAATACAAAGGATCATGAGAGATTACTATAAGCAACTATATGTCAATAAAATAGACAACCTGGAAAAAATGGACAAATTTTTATAAAAGCACAACCTTCCGAGACTGAACCAGGAGCAAAGAGAAAATATAAACAGACCAAACACAAGCACTGAAATTGAAACTCTGATCAAGAATCTTCCAACAAACAAAAGTCCAGGACCAGATGGCTTCACAGGCGATTTCTATCAAACATTTAGAGAAGAGCTAACACCTATCCTTCTCAAACTCTTCCAAAATGTAGCAGAGGGAGGAACACTCCCAAACTCATTCTGTGAGGCCACCATCACCCTCATACCAAAACCAGACAAAGGTGTCAACAAAAAAGAAAACTACAGGCCAATATCACTGATGAACATAGATGCAAAAATCCTCAACAAAATACTAGCAAACAGAATCCAACAGCACATTAAAAGGATCATACACCATGATCAAGTGGAGTTTTTCCCAGCAATGCAAGAATTCTTCAGTATACACAAATCAGTCAATGTGATACACCATATTAACAAACTGAAGGATAAAAACCATATGATAATCTCACTAGATGCAGAAGAAGCTTTCGACAAAATTCAACAACCAATTATGATAAAAAACCCTCCAGAATGTAGGCGTAGAGGGAACTTACCTCAACATAATAAAGGCCATATATGACAAACCCACAGCCAACATAATTCTCAATGGTGAAAAACTGAAATCATTTTCTCTAAGATCAGGAACAAGACAAGGTTGCCCACTCTCACCGCTATTATTCAAAATAGTTTTGGAAGTTTTAGTCACAGCAATCAGAGAAGAAAAAGAAAGAAAAGGAATCCAAATTGGAAAAGTAGAAGTAAAACTGTCACTGTTTGCAGATGACATGATACTATACAAAGAGAATCCTAAAGATGCTACCAGAAAACTACTAGAGCTAATCAATGAATCTGGCAGACTAGCAGGATACAAAATTCGTGTATAGAAATCTCTTGCATTCCTATACACTAATGTTGAAAAATCTGAAAGAGAAATTAAGGAAACACTCCCATTTACCATTGCAACAAAAATAATAAAATACCTAGGAATAAACCTACCTAAGGAGACAAAAAACCTGTATGCAGAAGACTATAAGACCCTGATGAAAGAAATTAAAGATGATACAAACAGATGGAGAGATATACCATGTTCTTGGATTGGAAGAATTAACATTGGGAAAATGACTATACTACCCAAAGCACTCTACAGATTCAGTGCAATCCCTATCAAACTATCAATGGCATTTTTCACAGAACTAGAACAAAAAATTTCACAATCTGTATGAAAACACAAAAGATCCCGAATAGCCAAAGCAATCTTGAGAAAGAAAAACGGAGCTGGAGGAATCAGGTTCCCTGACTTCAGACTATACTACAAAGCTACAGTAATCAAGACAGTATGGTACTGGCACAAAAACAGAAATATAGATCAATGGAACAAGATAGAAAGCCCAGAGATAAACCCATGCACATATGGTCACCTTATATTTGATAAATGAGGCAAGAGTATACAATGGAGAAAAGAGAGCCTCTTCAATAAGTGATGCTGGAAAAACTGGACAGCTACATGTAAAAGAATGAAATTAGAACACTTCCTAACACCATACACCAAAATAAACTCAAAATGTATTAAAGACCTAATTGTAAGTGTAGACAGTATAAAACTCTTAGAGGAAAACATAGGCAGAACACTCCGTGGAATAAATCACAGCAAGATCCTTTTTGACCCACCTCCTAGGGAAATGGAAATAAAAACAAAAATAAACAAATGGGACCTAATGAAACTTAAAAGCTTTTGCAAAGCAAAGGAAACTACAAACAAGATGGAAAGACAACCCTCAGAATGGGAGAAAATGTTTGCAAACGAAGAAACTGACAGAGGATTAATCTCCAAAATATTCAAGAAGCTCATGCAGCTCAATATCAAAAAATCAAACCCAATATGAAAATGGGCAGAAGACCTAAACAGACATTTCTCCAAAGAAGAAATGCAGATTACCAACAAACACATGAAAGGATGCTCAACATCACTAATCACTAGAGAAATGCAAATCAAAACTACAATGAGGTATCACCTCAAACCAGTCAGAATGGCCATCATCAAAAAATCTTCAAACAACAAATGCTGGAGAGGGTGTGGAGAAAAGAGAACCCTCTTGCACTGTTGGTGGGAATGTAAATAGATACAGCCACTATGGAGAATAGTATGGAGGTTCCTTAGAAAATTAAAAATAGAACTACCATATGACCCAGCAATCCCAGTACTGGGCATATACCCTGAGAAAACCATAATTCAAAAAGAGTCATGTACCACAATGTTCATTGCAGCTCTATTTACAATAGCCAGGACATGGAAGCAACCTAAGTGTCCATCAACAGATGAATGGATAAAGAAGATGTGGCACATATATACAATAGAATATTATTCAGCCATAAAAAGAAACGAAACTGTGTTATTTGTAGTGAGGTGAATGGACCTAGAGTCTGTCATACAGAGTGAAGTAAGTCAGAAAGAGAAAAACAAATATCGTATGCTAACACGTATATGTGGAATCTAAAAAAAAAAATGGTTCTAATGAACCTAGGGCAGGACAGGAATAACGATGCAGATGTAGAGAATGGACTTGAGGACACTGGGATGGGGAAGGGTAAGCTGGGACTTAGTGAGATAGTAGCATTAACATATGCACACTACCAAATGTAAATACATAGCTAGTAAGAAGCAGCTGCATAGCACAGGGAAATTAGCTCGGTGCTTTGTGACCACCTAGAGGGGTGGGATAGGGAGGGTGGGAGGAAGATGCAAGAGGGAGGGGATATGGGGATCTATGTATGCATATAGCTGATTCACTTTGTTATACAGCAGAAACTAACACAACATTGTAAAGCAATAATACTCCAACAAAGATGTTAAAAAATAATATCATATGATTTAAGACAATGCCTTTTTCCTTAAGAACTGGGAAGGATCTGAGATGTTACCTGCAAGCTAGCAAATTAACCTGCCACAGTTTAATGCAAGCTGGCAGAAGAAACAAGAGTCCTGGTCCAGAGACAAAGGACTTAGTTACTTGTGTCACATGCAGTATGAGCTCCCTGTTTGCATTACTTCTTCCTTCCACGGGAGGATGAGAAATGAGAAATGGTCCTGGTGGGTGCTGCACATAGTAGATTTGTGTCACAGCTGAGGATCCCCAAGCTTACAACACACCCAGCCTTAGAAGAAGACTGGTAGCAACTGTACTCCATCTTTGCCCCAGAGGGAGACATTGTCTTTAGTATCCTGAAAGGCAAATAAATTTGCTCTGTTCCAAAGGAAGAAGCTATCTTTATAGTCCAAAGCTATTCGCTATATAAACATCTTTAAACAGATTTTCTGGAACAAACATTGTCAAGAGATGCGCAGAAATGCAAGAGAATTATCTATCAACATTGCCCAGGTCTCAGCCATTAACAGTCAACAACTCATCTGTAAAACCAGCCCTGCTACAGAAAAAAAGACATTGCAAGTCACTAAACTCAAGAGGTTGCTTGATGCTCATTTTTAAAACACCACTGGAGAATAAATCCATTCACTGTAGCCATGCCAAATGTTTCAGTCTATGCTTAAAATTCACTGCCCCAAATTCCATAACTTTTATTTTCTTTGAATGTATTTTTTCTCACAAGATCTGATTATTTGTTTAAATGTAACTTTTCATCTAAAACTAACACATCTGCCATTCCCAGTCTGATGCACAGAGAAGTAGAAGTCTCAGTCCACATACAGGCTGCTATCCAAGAGAGAAGGAAAGAAAGGTGCTGAGCTGCATGTGCCCAGTTTTGTCCTCCAAAAAACTCCAGTCTCATGTGTTCATTTCTTTTTCCTGAGGTGGAATGAGGTATAGAGAGAATTTAGGGAAAATTTTTCCTTATGGCAACTGGTAGTAGAGAATGACAATGAATAATAATTTATAGAAAACAATTTCTAGAATTTAGAGAAGGAATTTATAGAAGAATTACAAATAACTAAGTGTATATAAAGATATTTGACTTCATATTTTAATTATCTAGCTTGTTTCTCTAAATGTCTGTGAAGGTGTATGTGCCTGTCAGTATGAAAGAAAATGCTTTTTCCTCAACATTGCCAATGTAGGTATTATCAAACAATGTTTTATAGGTAGACAAAGTAGAAAACTTGTTTAGAGCTGCAAATATAATAATTACCTACAAAGGTTGGTAAATAATAAAGGCATTTATGATCTAATATAACAAGAAGGTCAAAACCAGGGCAGTTCTAGAATTGGTTCATCGCTTAAATGGCTACTGTCTCTCTCAGTATATGTAGCCTGCCATCTTCAGTGCATTGTTTTTTGGCTTTTAGTACCATTTGTTTCTGTTCTTAGCATCTTTTTGAGGTAAGTCTACTATTTTCTTACTACTTAGATAGAAACAAGAATTTTCATCTGATCCTGTGAAATTTAAATTGTTCTATAACCTTGTGAATGTCCAATTTTTATAAAAGATCCATGTGTACTTGAGAATTGTATGTATCTATGCATTTGTCTATTAATTGGTCACTTTAATTGTTCAAATATCATATATTATTTCTATAATTTTTCATAACTGAGTGATCTATTTCACCCTTCTAGGATGATGTAGATTGGTTTTACATATTTTGAGACCAATTTATAGGGTGCATCAAGTTTAAAATTGTTGTCTATTACTGGTGAGACATTTTTTTTGTATGATATCAATATACCTATCCCATGTTTCATTTGCTTGGCATTTGCCTGACATTTTTTTTTTGTCTTTTTTATACTGTCTTGTATAAAAGATTTTATTTTATACAAGATATTTGTTTTTATATTTTAGATATTTATTTTATGTATTTTTTTTGAGATTTTTTCATTTTATTTTATTTTAGATATTTTTCCTAAAAATGTCTTTTATTTTAGATAGTTTTTAGATATTTTTATTTTAGATGTTTTATATTACAGTTTTTCTAAAAAGAGCATATAGGTGTATTTTTAATCCAATCTGACAAACTTTGTTAACTAGAAAATTCAATCTACTTAAATTTATTTTAATTATTGCAATGTTTTGACTTAATTTTAACATAGTATTCTCTACTTTATATTTTTCCATATTTTTCTTTATTCCTTTTAATATTCCCTGAATTGATTTATTTTCCTCATTTCAATTTCTTTCCTTTGCTGATTTGGAGGCAACATATTTTAGTACTATTCTATTCTTTTATTGGACTCCTTAAAATTTTTCATGCATACTTACCATAAGAGAGTCCCAAACTAATCATGCTGCTGCCATTTATCTGAGAAATACAAAGACACTAGACAACTCTATTTCTAATCACTTCACTCATTATTCTCACTTCACACTACATTATTGTCATTTATTGCAGCTCTATCTTGAATTATTACTTTTAACCTATAGATTAGACATTATTCTTTGTTACAGTGATAATGAGTTTATATTTACTCACAATTATAGCCATTTCTTTGATCATTCATCCTAGCCTTTCTTCCAACTGAAGTATATAACTTCAAAGCTCATTTTTTGAGGATCGTCAGTAACAGTCTTTTTATGAATTTTTAAAAATTTCTTTGAAAAATATTTTTATTTTCCTCAATTTTGAATAATAATTTAGCTGAAGGGTCAGCTAAAATGTCTGAAGTGTCACCATAACCTATCTAGCTATAGACTTCTTTTTATTAAATCTACTTTATATTCTTACTATTTATTAGAAATTTCAATTGTTTCATCAGTTTTGGAAAATTTTTAACTAATGGCATTATCTAATGGCATTAGCTGTGAATAGTCTTTTTAAATTTTATGTCGCAGTCTCTTTTTAAATATCCATGCTTTAGCAGAGGATATATCCCTTCAATTAAATGGAAAAAAATACCTGCTATATCTTACTTTCAATTTTATCACAATTTTAATCTTATGCAATAATTAACTGATATGTATAATTGACATTTATTGAGTCTACTGTGCCAGCCATTTTTCTCCAGGAATTTATCTTTTATCATAAATTCTTGATTGCTTTCAAAAGTAAATATTTATTAAGAATCAGTTATAACTCAGGCACTGTATTAGTCAGTGTTCTCCAGAAAAACAGAACCAATAGAATGTGTATGTGTGTGTGTATATATATATATATATATATATATATATATATATATATATATGTAAATACACATATCTTACATTTATGATATCATGTATATATGATATTATTATTTTATATATATATATATATAAAATAAAGAGTTGACTCATGTCATTATGGCAGCTGGCACATCCAAAATTTTCAGGGTGGACTGGAAAGCTGGAGACAAAGGAAAGCCAAGCCTGCAGGTCCAGTCTGAACACTGACAGGTTGGAGACTTAGGAGAGCCAGTGTTTCAGTTTGAGTCTGAAGTCCATCTGGTGCAAAACCAGAAAGAGTCAATGATGCAGATGAAGTCGAAAAGCAGTCTGAAGAATTCTCTCTTGCTCAGGTGAGGCCAGTCTTCCTGTTCTATTCAGACCTTTAACTGATTGCATGAGGCCCACTCATACTATGGAAGGCAATATGTTTTGTCAAAGTCCACTGATTTAAATGTTAATCTCATCCAAAAACACCCTCATAGAAATATCTAGACTAATGTTTGGCCAAATATCTGGGCCCAGCCACTTGGCACATAATATTAACTATCACAATCACCATGCACACAGGAAGAAAAGAAATATCCTTGTGCACATGTTGCTTATATCCTAACGGAGAAGTTGAAGAAGTAAACAGAAAATACTAGCAAATTCAGCAAATGTTATGATGATGAGATGCATAAGATTGGTATATGTCTTGATTACATTTCAAGTAAAACACCTGATAAATTTTACTCCCTAAAATCCTTAATATGTACCATTAAGATTGGAAACATATGCTAAAAATGGTTAGGATAAGTTAATGTTGCAGGTTGGTTGGGTTTTACAGAAACAGACCCGGAGATAGAGTTTGGGTTACAAGATGTACAATGTATTAAGGATCAACAACAATGAAAGTAAGGTGGAAAAAGCAGGATAGGCCTGTGATAGAATTTTAACTATGATAAAGGCCCAGCAAAGCTTCAGCCAATCCACTGTGACACACTAAAGCAAATGTTGCCTTTCAGACTTATTCTGTGTTAGACTGAAATGACAAGCCCTTTTTAGCCCCACCTTGCTCAGTCAACAGGTTCAGGCCATCTTGGGAAGGGTGTGACATTGGGTGAAGTGGCTCTCTACTGCTGAAACAGATAATCAAGAAACTGACCTCTGGAGGCTGTCTGCTGACCACTCTCCCTGAAGGTGCGCAGCAAATCCTTCCCTGATGGGGATCTGTATGTCACCTTTCTGTGTCTATCCCGCTTCATGCTTGGTTTCCCAATCAAGTGACAAAAAGAAGTCCATACTCTGGAATAATTTGACCATTTCTTATGTATTGTAAACAGTTATAGGTGCCACTATTCAGAGGAAAATCAACACTCTGATAAGCATATAGAGAAGGGCCATCGATAACGGAGAGTGGCTTGCTTTACCATTTGGCATTTTTCAGGGGCAGTTACTGAAACACATAATGTAACTCAAATTCTCTTAAACCATAACCAAATATATTCATTTACATAACAGAACATCTAGAGGTAAATTGGGTTTCAGGATTGGTTAAGATGTGCCATTCATTTATGGCTTCAAGGATAAAACTTTTTTATAACTGCTTTTTTTAAAAAAAAATTTTTGGTCCTCCACGTCTGCATCATTCTAAGCCTCATTCTCATGATCAATGAATAGCTGTCACTAGCAATTGGGGATAAATATTTCTAACATATAGCACTTTATGTCCAATTGTCCACAGTTTGGTCCCATAAATTTCTTTAACTACAGTAGATGAACTTACCAGGATCATGCCTACTTTTAGTACTAAGACTAATTCAGTAAACACATATAATTTGGGAAGGAAATAATTTATGCTAGAGATTCCACTATAGTGTCCTCTCTAATTTGAGATATTTTTTCTTATTAATGGTGACTGAGGAAGCATCTAACAGGAATTAAAGTACATGAATCCTAACTTTGGAAGGAAGCGGAGACTGACATCTAAGGTAGGAAAACTTCCAGATCTAAGATTATATGATTATATGCTATTTTTGCTGTTGTTGTTTGGTTGAGACCTCTTTTTTTTTAAAGTGTAGGTAAGTAGAGGAAGATATGTGACTGCTGATGTGAACACACCTGTTAAGTTAGCTGTCTATTGCTCATAGAGATCTTTCCCTTAGTTTATATAACCTCTGATATAAAATTTTTCTTCTCCCAAAGTGATTCATTGTATCTACAAAAACTTACTTTCATCTCAAAATTCAATAAACCTTTGATGGCTTGTTAATCGGACAGAATTACCTAATCATTTGTTTTGATACACACAGATTGCTTATTTGTAATAGATGTTTTATTTTAGTATTCACAGATCAACTCTTGGAGACTTATCAAATAACATCTAAACTTGAATACTTTTACTGTGACTGACATTTGGTGCTCATAATTATTAAATTGTGCTAAGTTGAGCAAAAATACATATAAACAAATTCACATTTAGTTGGATCAAATTATTTTTCTCTGCAAGGCTATTTATGCTATTTCAGTTATTTGATAAGGTCAAATCCTTCATAGGAAAAGAATTAAGCTTGCCCTTATTCAAACTAACAAAGAGAAAAGATAAAAATACAAAGAAAACCAGCAGATAGAAATGGAAGACCATGACCAAATTTCATCTAACGTTTCCAAGACTAATTCTTTTCCTGTAAAACCTTTCTAAAGAAAAGTGATGCACAGTTATGCAGCTTCTATTAAAAGTATTATGGCCTAGATTTCACCCTTTGTTTTTTTATCATTTCAAATTCAACAGATCACTAACTTCTCTTTTTCACAGAAGGTGTAGTTAGTGAAAAAGCAAAACTTCTTATTATACTGTCAAGAATAATATAATTCATGGTTGAGATTTTTAAGAAGACCAGTTTAATTTTTAAATGTATTTTTGTTGTTAATTAGAATGACAAAGTTCAGTTACCTGTAATGATGCTCAAAGTTAATGTTTTCCTTTTGTTTCTAGTTGCAACTGAGATTTGCCTTGTTGTGCTGCCAAAATGCTACTCTGATGAAGCTCACTATGGTTAGCATCTAATTCAACCCTTGCTTGCATAAGAAAGCCTTACTGATTTAACTTCCAAAGCTGATTATCATACATTTAAAAATGAATAGAGGAGGGCTAGGTCAATATAAATGAAAATATTTTATTTAACAGCGCACTATCAGTACTGATTTGTTACAAATGTGTAGTTATCATTTTGAGACAGGAAGGAAGGGGGCAGGGCACAACAATTAAAAGAATGACACAATCATTAAGAAGAACAGGACACCACAAAAACCAGTTAGAACCTGCTAGGCCCAAGATGGTGGAAGATTCGACTTCCAGTAGACCCTGAGCCTCATTACACACTCATTGTAATGTATTAGCATGCTAAGTGGCACACCGACAGGTGCCATGACAGTTCCGAGGCTGACCATAAAAGGACAAATGTGGGTGATGCCGCAATTCCTGGAAATCCCCTTCTCCAAGATAATTAGAATATTCCTCCCACTCATTAGTCTATGAAATTACCCAGCCCATAAAAACTAACTAACCACCCCACACTTCACCTTGGCCATTCTCACTTCCCGACATGACCCCAAGCCCTGGGGCCACCTCTCTCACCTTCTGAGACAGCCCACACTCTGTCTATGGAACGTGTTATCTCTCTAAATAAACCTGCTTTCACTTTACTATGGGTCGCTCTTGAACTCTTTCCTGTGTGGAGCCAAGGACACTCACTTGGTGGCTTGTCCCGGGGACTCACCTAGACCTGGAACATGACCATTCTCTCACACCCCATTTTTCCTACAGCAGACTAATACCCCCAATTTCATCTGTCCCCAGTATAGTTTCTGCATAGCAGATAATGCTTTATATAAGCATGTATACACACATACAAATACATAGATGTATACATATATATGTATGTATATGTGTGTATATATATATTATTATTATTATTATGCAATTTTGATCAAACTATGCAATGGCTCTACATTGTCTTAGGATGAAGTAATAATTCTAATAATTCTTTATCATGGCTTAGAGTGCCTTGATAAAGACACTGCCTCTTTGCTCTAACTCATTTTCCTCTAACTCCATTTTAAGTAGTTATCTAATTATTTTCTTCGCACTACACTGCAATTACAGTAGTTTTTTATTAATTACACTTACCAAGTTTTTAGCCATCTCTGTGTTTTTATACATATGTCTTAATACCTCACTTGACTCAACTTTTGGAGATTAGATTGACTATCTCTTCCTAGAGAGACTATCCATAGAACATCTTCCATCCATTTTTTTCCCTTCGTTCTGGTCTTTCTATATTTTGCCTTTGAAATGATTATAGATATTTCATAGTTATATGTTTTTGTGTGTGTGTATGTGTGTGTGTTTGCACAATGCACACATATTTCCCCTTATAGATACAATGCTGTCTATCGTTCTTACATATACAGTATATGAGGGAAAGGATTCTGACTGCCTTTCTTTCACTTAATAGGATCTGGGGTAGGATCAGTGGAAGATGAAAAATTCTCAATGTCATGAAAAAAAGAGTTGGAACAGTGTCTCCTTGGCATCTGAGTGCCACTTTTTCCTTTCAAACTTTCTTTGGGACTGATAATGTAGACAATGTAGTAGTGCGTTTACACCCACTACTGCTGTAGCCAAAATGATTTTCACTCCAGAAATAGCAGATTTCACTATTAATTCACAGGAGACAATGTCATCTCAGTGTAACCCTTGTTATCCCTCAATGGTCCATCCAATGTTTCCTTCTCCATCCTATTGACATAAAAGTACTTTGGCAACTTTTTTAAGACTATAAAACAGATCTTCAAAAAATATGTCTGGGATTGGTACACAAAAGGCCATGTCAGTGAATTTCTCATTTGCCTGAAGACTTGGCAGTGTCTTTGAATGCAGGAATAATACTCTGAGTAGCACAACAACCATCGAATCACAGTCTGCCAGAATGGCCATCTACTTTCTTTTGGATAGTAGTTGTACATACACTATGGTCATGATGGTGAAGTTGCTTGGATATTCTTGTCTAAAGGAAATGAAAAGTTGTTGGTGTGGGAAATATTGTTGACAGTCTTGAAAGAGTAAGATACTTTCATGGTTCACTTCCATCACAAACATGGAAATATCAACAAAATGGGAACAGATAATGACATTTTTATTCCATGCTGTAAGTGAGCTTAAACTTTCTGAGGCTGAAGATACCTATGAACCCCACATCATATTTAGCACTGTACCACTCCATTCAGGTAGAATTGCACTCCTGGAAAATAGAAATGGGCTTCCCACTGATCACAAACTTCCTATTCTCAGTCAGGATGGTGCATAAGAATAAATTATGTAGTTGAGGATAGTGAAGGAGGTGGTAATTGTTAGAATAGCTTCTGTGCTGGTATTGAAAACAGTCCTAGTGACCGGTTGCCCAAGGCTGCCAAATCTTTTTGCTCTAATTTTCTTCATCATGCTTCAAGAATGTGGCACTGAACAAGAAGGTATGACTATTTCATGAAATTTCAAGGGACAGTATGTTTACTTTCCAGACTCCCTTTCTCTTTAGAGAAATTTTGTAAGCTTAGAGACCAGGTCTTTCCAGAAGAAGTATTTGTTAATAAATGATACAAATGTAAATATACACAACTGAGTTCAACCTTCCCACAGTGATATATGGGAAGTCAATGGCTGAAGCAGTCACATATATCACGTAGCATGTGCCAAGTCACTCAAAAAGAAAAATTCCATATAGAAATTCTTTTACTTTTATTTAAATAACTCAATATTTATCACCTTAAAACAACTAAAATCTACCTGATTTTTATTATCAAATGATTCTGAACGCAAACTTCTTACATGACACACCTGCTTTGGGGATATACATATTATATCGCATGGTTAAGAAACAATAGAAAACATATTCTCTCCTTATATTTTCAAAAAAACCTGAAACTGTAGGTTTGTCTTTGGATTGTCTGATTTTATAATTTTTATTTGCTCAGTACACCAAATAGAATGCAAGCACTGTCATGACAAATATACAGAAATATGCAGATCAACATAAAATAGTAATTTAGTTTAAAGGAAGGGAAATCTCTTTAAATGTTATGACAACGTACTCCCAAGAATCTTTTTTTCAGTTAATTATACATTTCAATAAAATACACTGTAATGAATTAAGTGGAAAGATATTATAATTTTTGATATTATAATTTTTAGGGAAGAGGTTTTCTAAATATGAAGGTTATTCTTATCTTGTAGGAATGTAAAATACCATTATAGAAAAATCATAAGATTAAAATGCCACAAGGAAGGATGCAGAGTGTCAGGTATAGAGGATAGCTTGGTGGGGAGGGGGATTCCCTTCTCATTTAATGTAGCTGCTTTCCCCTACTAATAAATAGTGATCTGTATGATTGTTAAATGATCCTGTAAGAGTTATTTTGCAATCTGCAAAGGAAAGTGATAGGTGACTGCAATTAACTTTAGACTTGTTTTTCATTTAGACTTTTTAAAGAATAGAGTAAGAAGAAGAGAACTTTGTTAAAAATGGAAGTAACAGTGGCCCTTAATTCATTTCATAAAATGATATTTAATAAAATGTAGTCAAAGTTGCAGTCACTTTTTGAAAAAACATAGCCAATAATTCCTCAGGGCATAATGGTTCACTAATGTACACATGTAATATAAAAGCTTTCAGCCTTAAGCAAGAATAAGACAAACCTCATTCAATTTGCTTAGTAACAAAAATTAGTTGAACAATGTATGGTTAGCTTATCATCACTGACTGGAATTCAATTTCTGCATGTCTATTTATACCAACAAAAGCCATTATAAAAACAGGGATGTGATTATGTGGTAAAGGTAGACTTTAGGAAATGATTTCAAAGAGGTTATGAAACGTATTCTTTCCTAGCAAGATTATATCATTAAAATAAGGCCTAACATGTACACAAAATTAGAATGTTGTTTTTTTAAAAAAATACTTCAGCATTTTTTAAATTTACACAACAGCTAACAAACAATGGTAAAGATTATTTTGTGATGAATAATAAACAAATTTCCTCAGGGTGGTGGAGACAGTGGACATCAGTAAATTCTGTAAATTTTATGAGTTTATACACAATGAAAACAAATCTTATTTTTTTGTGCATTGAGTAATGTGTATATATTTGTATAACCACATAACTCAACGTGTTAAAAGGGAAATCCTCCTTGGAAAACTTTCTGGCAATCATAGTTACTAGATATCACTCACTTCTTAGAGAAGTCTTTTCCTGGTCTCATTTGTGTTGCTCTCTACCTATCTATACAGACTGTTTCATTCTTCCCATTATTACTCAAGCCAAGGCCATCATATCTTGTTTTACTGAAGCTGCCTAACACCTGATCTTATTGACCCATAATTCATAAACCTGGAATTACATTACATTTACACTAATGCAAATCTGAGCATGTGTGCACCTCATAAAGATCTCCAGTCTCTACCCATTGCCCTAGGGTCATATCCAAATGTCTTAACAAGGCCTATTTGACCTGGCCTCTGATAACCTCTAAAGCTTTACCACATGGCCCTTTCCTCTTGTAACATAACACTTAGAGCTCCTTATGTTTTCCCAATAGCCCTTGGCCTCTGATCTATAGTACTGGAAGGCACTCTTCCTCCTGGCTAGAATTCTCTGCTAATTCTTCCCCTAAGTCCTGTTCAGACGTCAGCCATCAATTTAGGTACTCCTTACTCTAGGAAGAGACCTCATCCACAAAGCCCTGGTGAGGTGCTCAGTCTGTGTTCTTCTACAGAATGAATATATGTCTGTTTGTTAGATGTCTGAGTCCTTCTCAGTGTGTGAACTGCTTGGAGGCAGGCATTAGAACTTATTTCCTCTCCTATCTCCACTACAAAGAGTAGTGCCTGGAATATAGTTCAGTGAGTAGCTATGGATTAATGAGTTCTGAAGGCCTTTAATAGGTTGAGTTACATGTGTATTTACATTACTATTATAATATACATGTCAATATTACTATTTACTTATAGATGTTTATAAAATATATAGATATTAGATGTTTAATCAAGTTTCTACATAGTACTTTAAAAAGTCATATTTAGTAACTCTCATTTGTATCTTTTATTTCTACATATTTGCATCCGTCTCAAGAAATCTAAATTGATTATTTGGCTATAAAATCAAATAATGATAATGTGGCACTCATCTGCTTGAGTGATTATTAAAATATCTCCAGTGAAAATGACAGGAAATATCAAAGAAGAAAGAGAAGGGAACAAAAATCAACACTTTTTCACTTTGTCAGTTTAAGCTTCTTAATGAAAAGAGAAAGTAGAGAAAAGAAGTAGAAAATATTAATTGATTTTAGAAAGTATTAATCAAACATTTAAATCCAAGATAGAAGAGAGCCAAACACATTTAAATAATCTAGGTCACGTGACAGCCATGCTATATTAATACAAAATTTACTAACTTACTTAGTGAACTCCTTGTAGTTAAGTGGAATAATTGATGATGGTCTGGGTTAATACCAAGATCTGAAAAGGAATAAAGAAAACTGTGATACTTATTTTAAAGTATACAGAAAGCACTTTTACTTGTTACTTTAAAATAACATTTTTATAATAAGATCTTACATTTAAATAGCACTTTGTAATTTAGCAAATAAACTTTCGTATCCATTATCCAAAAGGACAGATAGGAAAGATGTGAATATTTGTGCATATTTAGAATAATTTAATCCATCATTGCCTACATAAGCAAAATAGATTTTTGAGATAGAAATTATGTTTTAATGATCATTTAATACACAAATATTTTAATGAGAAGGTAGAAACCATTTTTTTTCACCCTCACTTAGTTTCATAAACTGCTCTTTGAATATCGTCTGAATGTATTATACCATGGACTCTCTTTGTAACGTCTATTGTACTGTTTCAAACACAGGACAAACATATTCATCCAAAATATTTTACTACTATTAAAATTACTTTTGATATACTTGCTTAAACCTTTGGATGATTTAAACATAAATGAATCACTACAGATAGACAAAATTTTTAAGGTGTCATGAATTTTAATATTTATAAAAAAATGTGGAGTTAACAAATAAAGAAAAGCATGAGAATAAAATCAATGTTGTTAGTTTCCTTGACTAATAAGACCACTGAAAATCAAAAGTGCATAAATGTAAAAAATTTATTTAAGAAATTATTTATAAAAATACTTTGAGTTGATTTACATTATCTAAACTGAAGAATTAGTTGGAAGGGTTAAAACTCTGATGAAAACCATGTGAAATGATAAATACAAATGAGAGACTTAATGAGAGAATTTCATTCTTGTCAATCCTAAAGAAGTATTTAGTATTTTATTAATAAGTTTCAGTTTCCAGAACAAAGCTTTTTTCTGGATCTAAAACTATAATATCCACAGGTACAATTAACTGAAACATTTCATTTACGATAATTTAGTGACACAGTTGGAAAGAGCTCAATGTTAGATGTCAAATACTGTGGTAAGCTTACTACTTTTTAATAATTTGTAAAAATAATTTTAATATTTTATTTATAATAAAATATAACATATAATTAAATAATGGCATTAAATATATAATGATATATTTATTTTTTTCTATTAAAGGTATTGTATTACCTTTGATTTCACTTTTTTTTTAATCCCTTCCTCGTATCTATCACTAAGTACTCTCAAGTGTGGTCTTTTCCAAACCATTAACTGCAATCCATTTCTGTTATTTCCAATATTCCTTCTTCAAAGCAATTCCCACTCTAAAAACAGCTCTCCCTTTGTCTGTACAATAATCTTACAATTGTTCACCCCAATGACAATACTCTTCCACTGTAATCCATACTCTACAGAGCACACTTTCTCTTCATTATAAAATGTATGTCAGATCTTCTCTCTCTCATAAATAACAGATTGCGTTAGTTCTCTCACTACACTTAATATTTTTTAAACCCCTTATCCCAATTTACAAAACCTTACATAATTTTTGTAAAAAAATAACTTTTAATGTTTCCTCTTATAAGCTTTTAAATTTTTTCCAACATATTTTTGAACATATAATTATCAGAAGTGAAATAATGTTTTCTGCAATCAATAAAGAAGCCTATATGAGGTCAGAATAATCTAAAGAATCTAAAGGAAACCAGAGGAAGCATAAAATGTAACAGTATAGAACTTCAGATTAGACATCAAACATGTTTCCAATAAACTCTGACACTTGGTTGCTTTTTTTAAAAAATTATTTATCCTGTCTTAATCTAAATGCCTTTATCCTTAAAATATCAATAGCAATAGATCTTACCTAAAAGTGTGGCTATAACAATGACTTAAAAACATAGGTGTAAAAAGGTTATATCTCAAGTAATTAGCAATCTATAAATATTAGCCACTATTATGTGGGATTTAATTTTCTTCCACTTTTAGTTGAGAGTTTTAAAACCATTTTCATTATAGATAGAAATGCAGTTGCAATAAATTGCAAAGATCAATATTATTTATAACAATATATTTTTTCTCATTTGGCCATTTGTCTCTTTAAGAAGAAAACTCATTCACTACTAAACATATCCTTTCTTTTTGTGTCCTTTGGAAAAGATGATCAGGTTGGTGATGGTAGATAACATATGAAATTCTGTTGCTGTTTCTCCCATCTATTCATACCTGTCCATGCCTATTGTCAAAACATTATTTTTGTGCCTCATCTACATAGTTCCAATTTTCTAAGTACTCACTTTATTTTCAGACTAGACCCTAGCGTATTATAATTAGGCTATTGTATGCATACTCTTAACACACCATCTTAACTGAATCACTCTTGCTCCAAACTGACTATTACCACTGTGAAGTGAATTATATTTGTTAAAAGAGATTATTTCTAATCAAAGACTCACAAATATAATTGTATCTCTTTCTAATATTGTCTCTTACTTTTTCCCTAAAATGGATTCTATGTATTTAAACTTGATTAATCAATGTATTAGTCAATCTGGAAAGCATACAATTCTCTGGGTCTCCATCTCTTCTTCTATCTCCTTTATCACTCAGAATTTTTTACATTATGACATTTCATAATTTTTTTATGGATTCTATTTTATCTACTTATGAAATTTCACACATTCCTTATAGCCTCAAGTTCTTCCATGATGTCCCTAATTTTATGACCTAAAAACTGATTCATCTGCATTCTTATGATGACAAAACCCATCCTTCGGTATTCTTATGGTACTAGGTTCGTGTCATGCTTGATGACATATTTTACATTGAGAACTACATTAAGCTGTGTATATATATTTGTATATACCTAACTGTTATATTATTTTTAACGTTTTTACAGAATCAACTACTTTATTGAATTATATTCTAACTAACATCCAGATTATAACAATTGTTTATAGTAATCACACATTTCATATAAATTTTGTAAGATATTTAGTACAGCATATATATTTAAACCAAATATTGTCAGTAGCTGAAAGGCTGGGAAAATACAATTCTTTGGGTATCTCTTAAGAGTAATTAGGTAACTATTTAGAACAGAGCTGTCTAGTAGACTGCTCTGTGATAATGGCAATATTCTATATCTGTACTGTCCAATGTGGTAGCATCGAAGGTATTTTGCCTGTTTAAACACTTGAAATGTGGCTAGTGTGACTTAGAAACTAAAATTTTAATTAATTCATTTATTTATGTATTTTTATTTATTTATTTTTGGCTGTGTTGGGTCTTCGTTGTTGCGTGCGGGCTTTCTCTAGTTGCGGTGAGCGGGGGTTACTCTTTGTTGCGGAGCATGGGCTTCTCAGTGTGGTGGCTTCTCTTGTTGCGGAGCACAGGCTCTAGGCGTGCAGGCTTCAGTAGTTGCGGTGCTCAGGCTTCAGTATTTGTGGCTCGGGGGCTCCAGAGCGCAGGCTCAGTGGTTGTGGCCTGGGGGCTTAGTTACTCCGCAGCATGTGCGATCTTCCTGGACCAAGGATAGGAGCTGTGTCCTCTGCATTGGCAGGCGGATTCTTAACCACTGCATGACCAGGGAAGTCCCAATTTATTTAATTTTAATAAATTTAAATTTACATAGCCACATGTGGCTGTTGATTACTATACTGGACAATGCAGAGCAGATCCAAAAGGTCAAGTTGACTGTCTTAGGGGTCATTAAATAATGCCAGGATAACACATGTGCAATAAGACATATTCCTTGACCTTTGCTGTGAATTATCTGTGATTACAGCCTAGTATGGACACCAATCTATGCTTTTATTTTCTCAAGGAGAGAATTCCATAGGCTTCTTTTTCCCTCCAAATTATATTTTGATTCACTTTAAAATATTCATGTACAGAAAAATTCACCTTTCTTTGTTGTAAAGTTCTATGAGTTTTGACAAACACATATATTTGTGTAAATGTCAACACAGCCAAGATATTGAATAATTCCATCACTGTAAAAACTTTCTCATGTGCCTTTGTAATCAACTTCATACAGACTTTGTTACTGAATGCAGAACATTTTTTCAGAGAATCACATGTTCAAAAATACTTGGAAAATATTTTAAGAATTCCCAAAAGAACAAGAAAAACACCTTTGGAATTCATCATGAGGAAATATAAGGACATTGGCTAAATGATATGTGAGAGAGGCAGATAACAAACTGTTTATAAACTGTTACTGGCAAAGTACAAACGTCAAAGGAAGGGATGAATGATTTATTTTGCACAGGGGAACGTATTAAAACAGTATAATGGAAAGGGAAAATTTGCCTTTCAGAACAGATAGTGGATCATTGACATATGCATTCATTTAGAATGAATCTCTAGTGCCTATAGCAATTAAATAATGAAATAATGAAATAATAGGTATCCATACATTCCTTTAATTAATGGCAGACTATTTGCATAGAACTTACTTAAAATGGTCAGAAAAATCAGAAAAAAATATTTTAAAACTCTACTTTAAATCATTTTTTAGTTAATAGAATAGTGAAAATTTACTAGGCCAGGATTTGGGGGAGGTTGGAGACCTAGTAAATTACCCAGGTCATAGGAGCTACTGCTTTTCTGGGCTTTTACCAGTTCAGTAGGAATCAGCTGTATTGCTAACAAATTAATAGAACTGGAGATACTGACCAACACTTTTGAAAGCTTCATGCAGCTACAAGCATCAGGTATTGAAACCTAGGGACGTATAAATTATGGATGAGCTCAATTAAAAATCTCTTCATTGGATTAGGACCCATCAAAGGTGTACCTTAGGCAGACCAATTATTTGCATAGAACTTACTTAAAATCAGAAAAAAATCTTACTACACCAAAGGCCCTCACAAACACTATTTCAGTTTGGTGGTTCCTCAACAAGTTAAACACAGAACTTCCATATGACCCAGCAGTTTCGCTCTTGGATATATACTCACAAGAATTGAGAACAGGTATTCAAACAGATATTTGTACACAGATATTGATAGCAGCACTAATCACAATAGCCAAAATGTGGAAACAATCCAAACATCCATCATCAGATGGATATATAAACAAAATGTAGTATATCTATACAATGAAATATTATTCAGCCCCCAAAAGGAATGAAGCCTGATACATACTTAAGTATGGATGAACCTCAAAAACATTATTCTAAGTGAAGGAAACCAGACACAGAATGTCACATACTATATGATTCCATTTATATAAAATACCAAAAATAGTTAAATCCATAGAGATGGAAAGCAGGTTAGTGGTTGTCAGGGCTGGTGGTAAAGAGAGGTGGGGAGTGAGTGTTTAATGGGTATGCGGTCTTCTTTTGGGGTGATGAAATGTTTTAGAATGAGATAGAGTAATGATTGCACAACATTGTGAATGCACTAATGCTACTGAACTCTAAATTTTAACATGGTTAATTTTATTTTGTGTAAATTTTATCTCAATAAAAAAAGAAAAACAAAAGCAAAAACAGTAGGTAAAATTAATATGTGACTACCGTATAACCCAGAAATTGTACTCCTAGGCAATTAACTCCAGAGAAAGGAAAATATTATGTTCACACAATATCCTATACACAAATATTTATATCAGCTGAAACTACCCAATGTCGTTCAATGGGTGATTGGTTAAACAAGCTGTGGTATATCTATACTGTGGGACACTACTCAACAATATAAAGGAATAATCATTGATAGAAGCAGTAGCCCAAATGAACCTCCAGAGAATTATGCTGTTTGAAAAACATTGACTATGTAATTTATGGTTCCATTTATATAACATTTTATATGATTCCATTTACATAACAGATTAGTGGTATCCAGAGTTCAGGGATGGGGAGTAAGGGTTAGGAGGGATGTGGGGTGAGTATGAAAGGATAACATAATATATTATTTTATTGATGGAATTGTTTTGTCTTTATTGTATCAATGTCAATATCTTGATTGTATTGTATAGTTTCATAAAATGTTACCATTGTGGTAAACTCATAAAGGATACATGGGAATCACTTTGTATTATTTCTTACAACTCCATGTAATTTTACAATAATTTTGAAATAATAAGCCTAATTTTAAAAGATTCACACAAACTCTTGTCATGAATATGAAAAGGAACACTTCCCAATCGATTTTATGAGTCCAGGTTAATTTCAAAAGTAAAACTCAAAGAGGCTATTGCAAGAAAGGATAGTTATAGGTCATCATTCATGAACATACTTGAAAAATACTTAACAAAATAGCAAAATAATCTCAGAAATATATTTAAATAGTTATATCTTATTAACAAATTGGTTATAAAAATTAACCAGGAGAGCAAAATTGATTTAACATTTAAAAAAATCAGTCATACAATCCAACACAACAGAAGAATAAAGAAATAAAGGAAATAACCCATATAATAATTTCAATAAATGTGGGAAAATTATTTAATAAAGTTCAACATTTATGCATAGTTTAAGAAAACTCAAGTTACATATATGGCTTCTAAATATAACAGGAACTCTTTAATCCAAAGAATTCAGCAAACATCATAGTTCAGAGTGACGTTTTAAAACTGTTCTTTTGGAGATGTAGAAAAAAACAAGAATGACCGTGTTTATCAATTTTATTCAATACTGTACTATATTTTCTAGTTAATTAATAATATTAAGTATATAAAGATAAGCATCAGGAAGGAATAAATAATATTACAGCCATAATTTCATAAAATTCTGTATTTAAAATTTAAAATGCACAGGTACATTATTAGAATTAATAAATCCTTGCTTTTGGGAGACTCAGAATTATTCCAAGGTTTATTATAAGGTGGCTATCAATGGCAATCCAGGCTATCTGCTTTTTCAGTCATTTACCATAAGAAAGGAAGTTTCATGATAATAACAAAGTCTTTCAAAAGACTCTAGCAAACTTTCTCTTGAAGTTTTCTAAATTGTGTAACATAGCTTGCATGTATACAAAAGGGGACAAAACAAAAACCGTACAGCTCAATTATTTACCTCAAAGTGAACTTCTGTGTATCAAATACTTAGGTCAAGAAATAAAACACCTTGACACTTTGCCTCCTCTTAAATATTATTGAGATTCTCAAAGAGCTTTTTCTTAATGTGGGTATATCTATTAATATTCTCCATATTGAAATAATAAAGCAATAAAACATTAAATATTTAATTATTAACTAGGTTAATAATAATATAAAACCCGTTACATTTTGACAAAAGTTGATATCTCTT
Organism: Balaenoptera musculus; assembly: GCF_009873245.2. Taxonomy (NCBI): domain Eukaryota; kingdom Metazoa; phylum Chordata; class Mammalia; order Artiodactyla; family Balaenopteridae; genus Balaenoptera; species Balaenoptera musculus. The sequence goes on from NC_045788.1 coordinate 93,336,926, forward strand.
ATAAAAATGAAAAATGACTACATTTCCAAAACAATAAAAAGCTAGTGAGGTAAGTAACATAGATTTACACTTATGTATATATCTTTAATTGCTGGCTGAGTAGAAGACAATTTTAATTTGCTCTTTTGATTGAAATATATGAAAAAAGTGGGGTTCCCACAAATACATACTTAAAAAAGGGAAAGTATTTTAATAGTATTTTTGGATAATAGTGGATATCCTTTTATGATACGAAACAAAATTCAACAAGTGGTAATTTCTTCAAAGTAAATTGCAGTGTGGAATATGAAAGCGTACTACTAAACTTTAGTACTATCTTATATTAAAATCCATTTGTGTAGTTTGCACTTTGAAGGAACATTTTACCCATAAGTGATTTGGAACATCATGGACTCGTCATTTGGAAAATATTTGTTCACTGATTATGTCGTTCCAAATGTTATCACTCTCCACTTAAAAATTTCAAAAGAAAGTTATATCTTTGTTAATGTCACCACTGATCTAATTAGAAAAGTCTTTAAGAATCAGGAAACTGCCAAGCTCATGGTGACAGGTATAAGTTTTCCAAAATTTTAATTTTCTCTTAAAATCTTAAATTTTATCATTTAATATAAATACTGTAATTTGTTTTCCTTGACGTGGAATGCTCATTTTGTTCATTTCTAAGAAAATGTCTGCCAAATGCTGCAGTCTTAACAACCACAATTTGCCTCCCATTTTGTTGCAAGGACTACTTTCTTAAAAAAAAATATTTTTAAATGATATATTTAAGTTTATTTAATTAAATGAATAAATATCTCTTAGGTTATCTTATCTTAAGTAAAATTGGCATACCTTAGCTTATCTTAAGTAAAATTGGCATTTTATTTTCTCTGTAAGTGACTACTGTTACAATTTAGTGCCATTGCCTAATTTATACAATCACTTTCACCCACTATTGCTTTTGCACCATTAGTGCAGTGTCAAAGAAGTGAAAATGGCAAGTAACACCTAAGTGTTATTATGAAAATAGTTTTAATCTCCATGATCCGCAGACCAGATGTTGTGAGAAACAGTTTATAGTGCAGAAAGAAATAAAGCAAGAAATACTTTCACAGTGAGAAATGTCTTATCAGCCTTCATGTACATTTCAATTTGGATATATAATATGTTTCTTAGTGTTCATTCCATTGATATTTTGTAGTTAGAAAGAAGATGGTCTCTAAATTCTGTGACTTCTTTTTTTAGGCAAATTCAATCAAATGTTTATTTCTTAGAGAACTGGAGTCTAGGAGCTTCAATCTTTTTATTGCTAAATATTTATCATTTCCAGAGTACAAAGAACAGTAGTGAGGAAATAAAAGAGAGGAAGAAACTTGAATGCTAAAAGTGATATTCAACAATTATGCAGTTACACTACTTACAAAAAAACCCTGTAACTGCTAAATAACACATTCTTATACCTTTGAATGCTTATTTTTCACGCATATATAGTTCTACCGGAAATAAAGAGTAATATAATTCATTATGAGAATGTGAATATGATACTAATGTTTAGAACCTTTAGTTCCCTTTCTTCAATCAAAAAGTAGTCCTCCTTTAAATACATATTTTTTTGTCATTGAAGTGTTTACTATTAATGAGTGTTAAACATAGGTGACCCTAGGAAATGGATAGGCATAAAAGATTGAAGTGTACATGACAATGTTCATTCTAACAGCTTGTTTTTATTCACAGAGATATAATGGAACAACTGACTATAAAGATAGGAATTTCAGAGTTATTGAAAGACCTTGAGGACTGGTGGTCTGAAATACTCATTTGTTAATGAAATGGAGAGTCTCAAAATGGTTGATAAAGAGATGCTCAAATTAGTAAAACGTCCATGGGGTGTATATGAAGAAAGAAATGAACGAAGAAAAAGTCCAGTACCCATTAAACCAATTTCCATTCAAAATACTAGAG